>NW_024704751.1:9861601-9872428 GCF_018977255.1 Callorhinchus milii | reverse complement strand
GGACATCATGTCCTTTTCACACAGGTTTAACACTGAGTCACTGTTCACATCTAAACAAGCAGCAGATGGTGGAAACCAACAACAGGTCAACTCATGTCCGGCAGAGTGACCCAATTATTATTATTATTTTTTGAAGGGATTATTACCCCCAGGAAACAAACCACCAATCGACTAACAACCGGTTTCCTACTTATTGCTGGTAAACAGAGACGTGTGTATGGAGTAAGGAACGTTGGTCAACATTTCGTCCTGCTCGGATCTCTCACTTGCGAGGCGAGTGCTCTAACCACTGAGCTGCAAGTGTGATGACACGCGTATTGTGATGAAACTCCAGGCTTATTACAGAGCCCTCACCCTTAGTGAACACTTACAAATTATTTACATCATTTTCTCCTGTTTCTTCCAGCTGTCGGTCTGTCATTTGCAGATTTCCGGGGAACCTGGGATTCTGAGGGAGGGAAAAGGGGAAGTGTTATTACATCGGCAATCAGGCAGAGGTGAGAGAGAGAGAGAGAGAGAGAGAGAGAGAGAGAGAGAGAGAGAGAGAGAATGTGTGAACAATTTAAATTTTGGGAATGGAAATTATTTTAAAAAATTAAAATGTCAGAAAATATTCTTGAGAGAGGCATCAAAATTGCTTCACCCACAAAAATATACAGTCAGTTCACTTAACAGTGTTTTCTGTGAAGTGCTTTGAGATGTCTCGATGACGTGACAAGGTGCTGTATCAAATGCAAGGATTATTATTACATTACATTATTATTATATTATATGTATATCTAGAGAGAGAGAGAGAGAACCCTGTATGGAGGAATGGAAGTACAGGAATCTGCAACCTTTGGTCCGAATGGCCCAGTGGTGTCTGTTAAAGCTGATTTCATCTGGGTTAGGCTTAGCACTAGAGAGAGAGGAGGGGAGGGAAGATTCGAGAAGGAACCCAAAGAGGCTGCTTACTTTGCTGTGGAATTCCATCTTTGTTATTAACAGTTTGAGGTAGATGCTGCTCAGCCGCCCATAGCCTTCGCTTAGGTGTCCCTGTGCGGGAGAGAGAGAGAGACGGTAATTACACTTAGCACACACAGGAGAAAACATTAGAACAAGCCACGTGTGTAAGTGCCGAGAGAATCAGTCGTTGGCTTTTTCTGGGATGTTGCTCTGAGCAAATCAGCCGCTGAATTGGCCCAGAAACCCCCCCACCACCGCTGTCACTTCACTTCACTTTATAGTCAAAAATCCTATTGCAGTTGATGATCTACCGTCCAAATGTGTCCAAGCACCTCACAGGAAATAACAGCTCTGGTGTTATTATTATATTTTTTTAGCTAAAACGCGGTGACCTGTTTGAATACAAAAAGGTCCACAGCCGTGAAAAGCCCCTCGATTCTGAGCCCAACACACTTACCCACATCCTGCTCATATCACTCAGCTCCCCCTTGTAACGCATGGAATCCTGTAGCACCTGGAAACAATACAACAAGTGACATTTACACGGAGCCTTTCACGTCGGGAGGAGGTCCCAAGGCACTGGACAGTCAGGGATTTAGACCCGAGCTGGGGGTTGGGATCAGGAGGGATAGAGAACAGGGGGGTAGGAGGGTGACCGAAGGCGCGATCAAAGAGGAGGGTCGTGATACTGGCCTTGAAGGAGGCATGATGAGTTAGTGAACGAGGACACTACCTTCAGAGCCAGCAGAGAAGAAACATTGCGTTGAACGCTTTCAAGAACGAAGTGTTTGCTCGGTCGGGCAGAAGAGAACATACGCTGCAGAGATAAACTGTACAGCACAACCAGGGAACAGCATCACTGTAGCTCAATGGTTACAGGGCAGGGCGAAACGTTGGGCAAGTTTACTTACTCCACACATCTCTGTTAACAGCAATAAGTAGGAATCCGGTTGTTAGTCGAGGGGCAGATCACTTTTCAGGGGGTAGTACCTCCAAAAAAAAAAAATTGGTCACTCAATCCACCACTGTCTGTGGGACGCTGCTGTGTGCAATTGGCTGCCGTGTTTCGCCCACAAAATACACAGTCAATTCACTTTGCAGCGTATCCTGTGAAGCGCTTTGAGACGTCCCGAAGACGCAATGAGGCACCGTATCAAAGGCCAGGATTATTATTATCGTTACTGAGCAGACAATGCACAGTTCCTCCCGCAAATCTCAGCACAATGACCGACCAGAGGGCAAAAGGTTCTGCACAGTATTGGAGAGGAGAGAGGACTGTGTATCTGTGAAAGGATCCTTAATGTTTGAACAATTTCCTCCCAGGTTCCTGTAACCAACAATCAATGTCAGACTCGCTCCGAGCCCCCCGGGTCATCAATAATGTCTGGCTGGTGGTTAGAAACCCATCAGAAAGCACTTTACCGTGTGCCTGATTAGAGATGGTTCCCCACCAATGCCTGGCTGCAGTCAGCCCCCATCACTCACAGGCACAGCATTCCCAGATTCCCAGGTATTATTCATTCCTTTTGACCTGACATAAAGGGGCTGTTGGGGGGGGGGGATTTCTGGATACTTATCAGCCTCGCTCGACCATCATGGATGTATCCCTCAGTATCTGCGGTTTACAAGAGGACAGTTTAATCCAGGAATCTTCCCCCTGAGGCCGAAAAAAAAATCCTACGAAGGTATTCATGAATTTGGACCTTTGGGACATTCAGACCCCGCCTCATCCCCAGTGCAGGCAAACAGAAGATAATAATATTAATGATAATAATATTAATAATTCTTCCATTTGATACAGCGCCTGATCACGTCTTCGAGACGTCTCGAAGCGCTTCGCAGGATACGCTGTAAAGTGTACATTTTATGGGTGAAACGCGGCAGCCATTGGGACACAGCAATGAGTGTCCCCACAAACAGCCGTGGGCTTGGCTGAACAAATTATTGTTGTTTTTTTTACAATTTTTGAAGGGATTATGACAAAATCGCGACTCCCTCCACAGTAAATCCTAAGAAGCACTTTGAGACATCCTAACCACATGACAGACAGAAAATGCAGCATTTTATGAATAGATTTCTTGGCCAGAGAGAGCTATCCAATTCCCTCTTGAACACCCTGGAGCAGAAACAAGATCGCAAAGTCAGCTGGGATGAATACAGCCTTCGGCCCATCTGATCTCATCCCTCCGGCACACCCGCCCTAATGTCCTCCCGTCACAGCTTTTTTTTTCAAAATAAAAGAAAATGACTCCAGCCTCCTGGCCTTAGCCAGCGTTCCTGGCAACCTGTCCCAGGCATTAATGATCCCCTGGGTAAAGAAACACTTCCTGCTCTCCGGGCTCTAATTACCCTGTGCAACTCGAAACCCGTGCCCTCTTGTTCTCCTGGCTCGGTGTATCAGACAGCACTCGTGTGGGTTTACTTTGTGTACATTACACACCTCCTCCAACTGTCTGCTAACGTCAGCGGAGAAATCTTTGCAATCTGTCCTTTGCTGGGCATTAATCAGCCTGGCATTTGATACACACCCTGATCACTTCTTCGAGACATCTCAAAGCGCTTCACAGGACTTACTGTAAAGTGGAGTGACTGGATAGTTCGAGGGCGAAACGCGGCAGCCAATTGCGCACAGCAGTGTCCCACAAACAGTCGTGGATTGAGTGACCAAACCATTACCATTTTGTTCAGGGATTATTACCCCCGGATTCACAACTGGTGGTTTGCAGTGGCTCCAAACGTAAAGTATTGTCAAAGCTGTAAATATATTGCAATGTGCCTGTCATATTAAAGGCATCTCCTGTGAGGGGAATGTGCTCTGTATTGTTGGGACATATTGAATACGAAACAGGAGCTAAATCGCTGGTCTATCCAATCAGACCTGTACTGGAGGCCAAGCTGTGGTTTTGATAGCAAATAAATACAAGGCAGTCAGTCGGTCGGTCAGGTCTCAGTTAGTCAGTCAGCCATTAAACCTTCACTGTAGATATTCAATAGCTCAATCACCTTACACAAAAAATCCCCGGCTGCAATATAGATTTTATGGCAACTTTCACTTCATCTCATTTCATCGCATCACAACTTCAAAGAGAGCAGCCTAGTGCTGAGGGCCCTGCGGGAGTGGGGCTATTGTGAATGCAAGTTGATGTTGCTGGTGTTAAACATGGTGAGGGGTTTCCGGACGCACATCTCGGGCACCCGGTCCAACCAAAACACAGTCAACAGTCGAAAAGAGAGAAGAACATCTCGACGGGTGTTCCCCACAGACAGCCATCGGGTGTTTTTGTGATACCAGCTCCTCCTGATATACATAGACGCACGCACGCACGAATGCACACACACATGAGTGCACACACGCTCACACAGGGCTGAGATCAGCTGGGAACGAACACCCTTTAATGTGGCTCATTAATCAGAGCTGTCAGTGTCAAGGTGACATGAGATCTACAATGATTGTTGGGTGGAATCGCGGTGTTCAATAATTCATCTATTCCGTCGAGTGTCCGATTACTACAGCATCTCCCGAGTTACACGGACATCAAGCTGAAGCTTTCCTGTCGTGGGTAAAGTTGTGAGCTGAGCTGCTGGGTATCAGATTCAATCTCCCATCGTGCTCGGTTATCTACTAGTTATTACAGTAATAGACCAACGCTCTCTCTCTCTACACCTCCCTCTTGCCATGCTTCCCTTGGCTCCAACGCCACAAAATAGGTAGTCCTGTAGCTCAGTGGTTAGAGCGCTCGCCTCGCAAGCCGGAGGACCCTGGTTCGATTCCCGGGCAGGGCAAAACCTCAGGCAAGTTTCGTTACTCCACACGCCACTGTTTACCCAGCAGTAAGTAGGAAAATGGTTGTTAGTCGACCGGCGGACACTTTTCCGGGCATAATAATCCCTTCAAAATAAATAAATCAAAATAATAATTTGATCACTCAATCCACGACTGTTTGTGTGCAATTGGCTGCCGTGTTTCACCCACATAATAGTCAATTCGCTTTACATTCTGTGAAGCGCTGTAAGACGTCTCGAAAACGTGATAAGGTGCTGTATCAAATGCAAGGACTGTTATTATTATTATTATTATTATTATTATTCACATTATTATTAAATGTCAAACGTCGAACGAGAGTGGTGGGATGTGACTTACGCTGGAATGCCCATCCCGGAGCAGCTTATGGAAGACGTGGCAGAATTTCCAGCACAGGACGGCATTGCTGGACAGCGGCAACCGGTTGACCACCGACCAGAATGTCTGCGCCCCTTTCTCGTGGTGCGTGCCCAGGATACATGGTGCTCTGCGTCGTTAAGGAAACTCACACCGGCCACACTGACTAAATCCCGCTGAGATCCGCAGCAACTCGCACTTACGCAGCGCCCCGGATTATTAATAATAATAATTATTATTATTGCGTAATACATAAGTAGCAGATAATCCAAGACTGTTTGTGGGACGTTGCTGGGTGCATTTGGCTGCCGCGTTTCACCCACAAAATATAGTCACCTCACCTTATATTATATATCCTGCGAAGCGTTTTGAGACGTGTCGAAGCCGTGATAAGATGCTGTATCGAATGCGAGGCATGTTATCATTATCATTGCCGCCGGGTGATCAGGGGCTGGGCTTGTGGTGTCTGTCAGGGGGGGGGTGGGAGTGTCTGTCAGAGAGTGTAATAACCTGCTACTGCTCTCAACCGGCTCAAGTCATAACACAGTCCCCTCTGTAGAGGAAGGACATCAAAGAGCTCTGAGCTATCAGGGTGGTGTGCTTGTTTGCGCTGGGAAATTTCTGCTTCATATCCTGAGGAAATCTCTCTCTCTTTCTCTCGAGTCAACTTGATGTTAAACGCGCCACCCCTGCCAGCCGGCGCTCAGGCTCCCAGACAATCCCCGGATTTTACTGCGTTACAGGATGTGCCAGTTGGCGATTTTCTACTTAGAGAAAGTGCTTTTTTTAACGTTTGTTTTCCAGTAAATGTGCAACGCAGCCCAACGTGCCGAGAGAGAGAGAGAGAGAGAGAGTGGGAGGGCGCAGGGGGGTGGGGGGGAGTGTGGGAGGTGGAAGAGGGCGACACAACCCCAGGTACCCCCAGTTATAGCTGGATATAGTACAACATGGTAACTAACAGCTCAGGTGCTGACAGCACAAAGCCAGACATCCAGCAGCCTCAACACGTCACACAAACACACACACACACACCCACGCAGCGGCTCAGGAAACCCACCCGCCCCGCTCACTCGCCGCGAGCCTCCCCCCCACCCCCACCCCCACACACACACCAGCCCTGCGATGAACAAGCGCTTTGTGTTTCCTTCCAATTCCACCCAACGAAAAAGGATATTCCTGGCGTGCTTTTCCTTCACAGCGACTTCCTGTGTGTTAATGGCTTTATTGATGCTGACTGTCTGAAAAGCAGGGAGAGAGAAAGAAATAATCAGGACATTCGCTCAGTGTCAGCTCCCGAGGAAATCAACAGCCACACAAACACGAGCCCAAACTCCCAGTCCATCACCTCCTGTGATGGAGAGCCTCGCTTGTAAGCTGCGTCTGCAAGCCCAACAGTCACTACACTTCAAAGCAACTCTCTGTGTAAGATTGCCATGTTACAGTATAAGCAGCTGTATGATAATAATAATAATAATCACTGCATTTGATACGGCGCCTTATCTCACACCTTCCAGACGTCGCAAAGCGCTTCACAGAATATACTGTAAAGTGTAGTGACTGTGTATTGTACGGGCGAAACACAGCAGCCAACTGTGCACAACAGCATCCCACGAACAGTCATGGACCGAATGAACAAATTATTATTATTATTACACTTATTTATTTATTATGCCCGGAAAAGTGAGGGATGGTGGTTGGGGGGGGGGGGGAAGAGGGATGACCCTCAGGGGGTGGCAGGGGAAGCGAGGCAGTTCCCACGCTATTATTAGAGCAAACCGAGCACAGCAGCCTCCCTCGCACACTGCACCTAACCTTATTACAGCACCAGGAGAGGAAGCGAACACCCAAACACCAGCCCCCAAACAAGGAGCAAATGTGTAAACAGGGAGTCTGAGACAGGACAGAATCACTGGCATCGGGACTCGGGAACAAGCCAATGCCGTGGGTGAACAGTAAACCCAGTAACACCTCAAAGCTCCCAATAAAAACACTCGAGCCCACAATACAATCCCATCTCGGTTTGACAAACAAAATACAGTCACTACACTTTACGGCGTATCCTGTGAAGCGCTTTGAGGCGTCTCGACGACGCGATGAGGCGCTGTGTCAATAGCCGGGGTTATTATTAGGAAAGAACCTCCACTGTTGATCCCCATTTCGAGAGGGGCAGAAAATCGGAGACCTTAACCTTACACACAGCGAACATTCGGGCAAACAAATGGGAGTTCGATACGATAAACATAAGATACGCAGCGTTTAGGAAGTGAGAAGAGGAAACACACGCACTCCCTTGATGAAACAGCACTTGCTAAGGGGGAAGGAAGCCGAGAGAGATCCAGGGGCGTGAGTCGACTTATCACTCACGGTCACCAAACAGTGGGAGGCGACCATACGTGAGGCAAACAGGAGACTGCAAAACCAATCCACAAGCGATATACAGTGACCTGGTCAGACTCGAGTAGAGGGAGGGTTGGGAGGGAGGGAGGGAAGGAAGGTGGGAGGGAGGGAAGGTGGAAATGAATGTGTGGGAAGCCAGCACAACAACAGATTTAAATATTTACAAGCCGAGAGGGAGTCTGTCAATTATTTACTATTGCCGTTGCGTTATTTTTCCCTGTTGGCCGCCACACCTGACTCGCGCCTCCAGCGAGATGAGCAGAAGAACTTGCTCGATCGAAGAAGGACAAGGTCCATCCGGTCGGCCATCCACCGGCCTGGCAGCCACTTGACATGTCATGTCCCGCATTATACACTGTGTCCCCAGATATTACTTCCAGAAAGAAATCCATCTCATTTGTGCTCGAAAGCGCAAATCGACGCTTTCTGCTTCCCCCGGGGAGCCCGTGCCACGAATTTACCCGGAATTTACCCCCTTCAATCGCAGGCCGTGCCCTCTGGTTCCCCTGTTCTGGAGCGTAGAACCGGAAGATATGAAATGGTTGGGATGAGCAGCTGTTCCAGTGAGGTGCCTCTCGCTCTGCTCACAAGTCCACGTATTAAACTTCATTTGCTGGGACTGTTTCTAATATATTGCAACTGGGCTGAGGTGGGGTTAGTGTAACCAGGGATTTCACCACCGCAGCCCCCGACCCCCTCACCCCCCTGCCCCACACCCCATGCCCTGACCCCCCTCAGCCCCTCACCCCGACAACTGTCCTGTAAACGTATTATAATAGTCATAATAATCCTTGCATTTGACACAGTGCCTCATCGTGTCGTCGAGACGTCTCAAAGTGCTTCACAGGATACACTGTGACTGTGTATTTCTTGTGGCGAAAACGCAGCAGCGAATTGCAGCCGTGGGAATACGTTTGCTGCTTTTTTTCCATCGGTCTTTTTTTATAGCAGTAGCAACTCACTGGCACCCACTTCCTGTGACATCCAGAAAGAGCAGAGATAACGCAGCTATTAGTTAGCACACGGGAGGTCAGCAGAAGACAACGCAGACACAGCCACACTCTGTGAAGGTGCCTTCGGTCATCTCCCTCCAACATGTCTCCTTCTCTTCCCCCCCCAACCCCACCCTCGATGTTTAACTATGCTTAATAGGTCAGGGCAAAACCTTAGGCAAGTTTCCTTACTCCCCACGCCTCTGTTTCCCACCTAAAGTAAGAACCCGGTGGTTAGTCGATTGGCAGATCACTTTTCCAGGGGTAATAATCCCTTAACAAAATAAATAACAATAATTGCTGTGCGCGATTGGCTGCTGCGTTTCGCCCACAAAATACACAGTCAGTTCACTTTACAGTGTATCCTGTGAAGCGCTTTGAGACGTCTTGAAGGCGTGATCAGGCGCTGTCAAATGCAAGTGCTAGTATTATTATTATTATTATTAAAGGTTTGGGGCTCTCGGTTGAGCTGTAGGGCAGCGGTTCCCAAGCCCCGGTGTAATGAAGCCCCACAGAGAAGCGGATTATTTTGTTACTTGAGCTTTCTCAATGGGGGGGAAACACACACAGGAAGCCAGTCATTAGGTGCTGACCCTCAGTGGAATGCAATGAAGCGAGGAATGTGGAAGCAGACAGTTGGCAGAACACTGGGACCAGCTTCGCTTCCGCTCACCAGAACTGGCAGTGAGGGGAGGGGGGAGGGAGGGATGGGGAGGAGAAAGGAGAGGGAGGGGAGTAAAGGAAAAGCCGGCCTAGACTCCCTCACAGCTGTAGATTCGGTGGCTAAACAAAGGCAACGGTGCCAACAGCAACCGTGTTCCTGATTACTTTGGCCATCCAGGGATTGGAAGCTGCCCCCCGCCCAGCCCCCCCTCACCCCCCATCCCCCCCCCTCACACCCCCATCCCCCCCGCGCCCCGAGAGCACATTCCAGCCGGGGAATGTACCGAGTGCAGAGGCCAAAGCTAATTAACTTAAACAACAAAACCCAATGACGGACACACAGGTCCCGGCCTCTCGGCCCCGCACTGCCCCACAGGCAGGAAGCGAAGGCTTCAAACCACATTCACACACGGACCAACGGTAAACCCTTCACATTCGTCCGGCAGAGAGAACACTGAACAAAAGCCATTCCCTCCCCCTCCTCCGCCTTCCCCACCCCTCTCCTCCCCATCCCCATCCCCATCCCCTCCCCTCTCCAAGGACTGCGCTGAGCAGGAGTATAATGAGAGCCAGAGAACGTGTCAGACTCCAGTTCCCCACCCCATCTCCTGACTAACAGATGACATTTGTAACAGCGTTTTAATCACATTGAAATGAAACATCTCGGGGCAAAACCTCAGGCAAATTTCCTTACTCCACACACACACGCACGCACGCACACACGCACACACACACACGCGCCTCTGTTTCCCTCGCAGTCAGTAGGAACCCGGTTGTTAGTCGATTGGCGGATCGCTTTTCCGGGGATAATAATCCCTTCAGAAAAGAACTAATAATTTGGTCACTTTAATCCACGACTGTTTGTGGGGGACGCTGCTGTGTGCAATCGGGCTGCCGCGGTTTGCCCACAAAATATACAGTCACTACACTTTACAGTGTATCCTGCGAAGCTCTTTGAGACGTCTCGAAGAAGGCGCCGTATCAAATGCCAGGATTAGTAGTAGTAGTAGTAAGTGCCCTCGGTGTGAAGGGCTCGTTATGAAGGCACGGTGTTGCAGTATCTGAATCACACGACAGACAGCAGATAAAGTTAATAACCAGTGGGGTGCGCTGAGGCAGCGAGGCCGAGGAAAGGGAAAGCAACAGGTTGGACTTGATGTCGGGCGACACTGACTTTCATATTAAGTGCTTGAGGCCTGACAGCTGCAGGAAATGTCTGGAGAGACTGAAACACAAGTCTGACACAGAGAAACAACTCCATCAGCACAGGGCACAACATCGAACCACAATGAAAATAGGGCGACAGCACCAAAGGGGCTGAATCCTGGGCAGAAGTGAGTCTCCATCGGAAGAGGACGGGGGGTGCGGGGAGGGGGAGAGAGAGAGAGAGAGAGAGGGGGCCACACGTGGGCCACACGTGAGCCACACGTCAACTAAACTGCCCAGGGATGAGATCAGCAGCGCTGGTCAGCAGCAAACGCTGCTCATGTCTGCTGCCTGGACTGAGGACAGACACACTTACAGAATAATAACAACAATAATAATACTAATCCTGGCATTTGATACAGCGCTATATCACGTCTTCTCGAAGACGTCTCAACGCGCTACACGGAATACACTGAAGTGTATTTTTTATTGGTGGGCGAAACGCGGCAGCCACTTGCACACAGC
>NW_024704751.1:9669101-9859101 GCF_018977255.1 Callorhinchus milii | reverse complement strand
GGCAGAGAGAGGGAGGAGGGGAGGGAGAGATAGAGAGATGGAGAGAGAGAGAGCAGAGACAGGGAGAGAGAGGAGGATAGAGAGATGGGGGAAGAGAACTGAGAGAGATAGAGGGGGGGTACTATATAGAGAGGGGGAGTGTGGGGGGGACAGATAGTGTGGAAGAAAGAGAGTGATAGAGAGAGGGGGACAGAGAGAGGAAGGGAGGGAGAGAGTGATAGAGGGGGGGGGGGGAGAGGGGCAGAGAGAGGAAGGGAGGGAGTGATAGAGAGGGGGGGAGAGGGGCAGAGAGAGGAAGGGAGGGAGTGATAGAGGGGGGGGAGAGGGGCAGAGAGAGGAAGGGAGAGAGTGATAGAGAGAGAGTGATAGAGAGAGGGGGAGAGAGAGGAAGGGAGGGAGTGATAGAGGGGGGGGGGAGAGGGGCAGGAGAGGAAGGGAGAGAGTGATAGAGAGAGAGTGATAGAGAGAGGGGCAGAGAGAGGGAGGGAGGAAGGCAGAGGAACGGGAGCTAATCATTAGCACTTATTATAATACAATATTCCAGAGTCGATCCCGGTTTCACTGTCTCAAACCACCGCCCACACTGACTGCGGAGTTTGGTGACAACCGGATTTGTAAGTGAAATACCCCCCTCCCTCGCCCCCTCCCTCAAGACCCACCTCAAGACCCACCTCAAGACCCTGCTTTCGATCTCCCCGCCCTCCCCCACCCCGACCCCCACCCCGGGTCCGGAACTCTGTCTGTCCAGCACCTTGGGGACGTCCTCCCGACGTGAAAGGCGGATTTACGCAGGGAATTTTATTGTTGTTGTTGTTGAAATGCCCCCATTGGGGTTTGCTCCCCCTCTGTCTGTAACCTGATTCAGCCTCTGCCGTCTCCAACCGATGATAGCGCGCGGCTCGGGACAACACTTGAGGGGAGAGCGCAAATGCTACAAATAAGAAGCCTGGCCCTGGGCCCAGCGCCCGACCACGTCAAAACCGCTCCCCGGGATACACCGTCACGGGTCGTGACTTGAGTGTCTTGTGGGAGAATCCACACATTGCTGTTCACCAGTTCGTGGAGGAAAAGAAGCAAAACACTGCAGCTTAGGATTTATTCCTGGTTTCCATCAGCCCCCCCCGCCACCCCCAGCCACCAAATCACACCGCTCCAGGAAACCTGCAACTTGATAAACGTGCGTCCGGACAACCGGCCGACCGGGCCATAAACAGGGTCACACCCAGCCCCCAGGGTGGGCTGGACACAAGCCAGTACCCAACCCACACGAACGTTGTTCCGCTCAGCTCAGACTCCACCAGGAACTCGGGCACCACCTCCATAAAAGGAGGCGATTCTCTCGCTGCTCTGGGGCTGCCTGTCTACACGCTCCATCGTTAAAGGGACAGCAGGACACCGGCCCTCGGGTTGCACCGCAGCAACTCTAGCGGGTGCCGAGCCGGGAATGTGCGTCTCACGGCTCCTTGGACACGTTCACTGGGCTCACGTCCGTCAGCGGGCTCCAGCCTGCTTCACCCCGCGCCCCCTCCGGCCCAGCCCGGCCTGCCCCACCATTGGCACAGACCGACCGCCTTGCCCCCTCCCTCGCCTTCTTCAAGGCCGTTCTCAAGACCCTCCTTTTCAGTCACCCTCCTACTCCCTCACCCTCCCTGATCCCAGCCCCCAGCTCGGGTCCAAATCCCTGACTGTCCAGCGCCTTGGGACGTCCTCCCGACATGAGAGGCTCTGTGTAATGTTACGTGTTGTCGTCGGTTCAGATTCCTATTACTCCAACCAACTCTAACCGGTGTGTCAGTTTGGCCCAGGAGCACTCTCACCTCGGAGTCAGAAACTTGTGGGTTCACATCAGGACTTGGAACCACACCGTCTAAGATCGCACCCCAATGCGGTGTTGGAGCGGACGCTGCACTGTCAGGAGTGTCGTCCTTCAGACGAGACGTTAAACCAAGTTCCCATCTGCCTGTTCGGGAGGACGTTAAAGATCCCGCGGCGCGATTCTCTCCCAGTGTCCGGGCCAACAATCCCCCAAATAAAATTGGTCACTCACTCCGCGGCTGTTTGTGGGACATTGTTGTGTGCAAATTAGTTGTTGCATTTTACCTCGAGGATACACAGTCAGTGAAGCGTATTGACCCGGGAAGGTGTTCCATCAAACGAGAGGATTATTATTATACATTTAGGCAAAGTGTTGGAGGGCAACCTTAGCACAACAGCAGAAACAACAGCTGTGAGAGCCAAGAGAGCAAGAGAGAGGAGTGTGGAGTGTGGAGGGAGGGAGAGAAAGGGAGAAAATTGGCTGGAAAATAAAGAGATTTAATTCCTAGGAAACTGGCTTTCCGAGTCACTCACTTCTGGAAAAGCCCATAATCCCAACTAATCTTCACCAACCGGCACCGTGCACATGTTTAAGGATATTAGGTCACGCAATATTTAATTAAAGATCATTTGCTCAAAATTCTTTTTTTAATGATGTTTGATTTTCGTCCTATTTTTCTATGGGGGGGCGGCGGGGGAGTTAGAGCCAAAGCGATTAAACTCCACAGCATTAAACTGTCAGAACATGTCCGGGGTTTAAGATTTAGAGTCCTGTAATTTATGGTTAGAGCACTCTCCTTGCAAGCGAGAGGATCTGGGTTTGATTCCCGGGCCGGGCGAAACGTTGGGGCAAATTTCCTTACTCCACACGCCCCTGCGTACCTCGCTGTAAGTAGGAACCCGGTAATAATCCCTCCAAAAAATAACTTGGTCACTTAATCCACGACTGTTTGTGGGACACCGCTGTGAGCAATTGGCTGCCGTGTTTCGCCCACAGAATACACAGTCGATTCACTTTACAGTGTATCCTGTGAAGCGCTTTTGAGAAGTCTCGAAGACGAGATAAGGCGCCGTATCAAATGCCAGGATTATTATTATTATTATTGTTATTGTTATTAAGGACGCAAGTTAGGAGATGGACGTTGGGGGAACGGCAGAACTCACCGATCAATGTGAAGGTTCAGAAGTGGCTCTCGTAGGGAGGGGGAGAGAGGGAGGGGGGGGAGAGGGATGGGGGGAGAGGGATGGGGAGAGGGAGAGGGAAAGGGGAATAATAAAGAGAAGATCATAACCTATACTCAACAGAAAGGGGTTGGAGTGAAGTTCAGGGGCAGCACTGCAACACTGAACCAAGTCACATAGCAATGGCGCCCTCCGGTGGACACGGGGACCACATTCACCTCTCGACAGAGACACTGGACAATCAATTGCGTGCGGCCCCTTATCGCGTTGTTGAGACGTTTCATGGGATACGCTGTAAACTGGATCAACGGTGCACTTTACAGGGAAAACTAATGTCATGTCATGTCAGGTAATGACACTCCCAGCAATTGCCTGCGAAGTGATCTCAGACAACCCCATAAAGTGCTGCGTCAAATACAAGAATTCTTATTCCAATAATAATATCTGCCGTTCGCTCGATTTTCCATATAAATGCCCCAGTGTTGACAACATTGATTGCAGGCTGCTGTGTGACCACACCCCCCCCCCACCCCCCCCCCCCACACACAGAGAAGGATTGCAAAAACCTGCAAAATTGGCCGCCGCGTTCCGCCCGCACAGTACACAGTCACTTCACTTTACAGTATATCCTGCGAAGCGATTTGAGACGTCGCCACGAAACACGAGTAATAATATCATTAGTATTTGGTAGGGTTTCTCCCCGCCAGGCAGGACGAGAACTGGGCGAAGGAACATGCAGCACCCCCCGAAGCTCCCAGGCATCGCCTCGAGTGTGCGAAGGTGATTAATCGGAAGCGATGTGCCGTGCACAGTCCCACTGTTAAGCCTTCCAGTCCGGCGAGCATCTGGTGCAGACTGTAGCTCCACTGGCCCCCGTCAAGCCAGGAAGCACGTGTAAACCCCATCAGGCAATATGGCAGCATCCCAGGTCTCTCTCTCTCTCTCTGTCTCACAAACAGACGCACACGCACCTACCCAGATACTCTCACACTCATGCACTCTCACACACCCAGCAGACACAACACGCGCACACCTAGCACACACACACTCACACGCACACACACACACACTCTCACGCGCAGCAATGCGAAGCAGCACATTTTTTGGGAAAGGGAACAAAGGGAGTTCTATCCTTAATAGTCTCGTTCCTAATGATGCAGAGGAACAGAGAGATCCAGGGGAGCAGGACCACAGAACTTTATAGGTGGGAGCACAGGTAGAAAAGGCCATAAAAAAAGCCAACTGGGATTCGGTGTTTTATTATAACAAGGAGGGCAAATGCAAGTTAAATTTATACAAGGACCCCGGCTGCACTGCTGGGCCCCACACTGCGGAGAGGGTAAAGCTTGCTGACACACAGGTAAATAATATTTCCGTTAGGTATCCTGATCACGTTATCGCTATGTTTGGCCCCACACAATATACACTCAATTCACTTCCAGTATATCCTGCAAAGCGCTTTGAGATGTCTCAACGGTGTGGTAAGGAATGAGATGCGCATTCGCTCCCTGGATGGACGCATCCCGCGCCCCACCCCCTCACCCCCAACCCCGCCCTGCTGCAGGGAATCAGAGAAAGCTGTGTCTGAGGATTAAACAAGAGCCACAGAATCATTTCAAACTAAGCAACAGGATTAGCGCAAATCCTCCGAGCCCAGCGCCCAGGCGAGCAGCCTGGAGCTCACAGCACTCACAGGCCCTCGCTTACCGTGCTGAGCCGTCCGGGTTAAACAGTCATTAAATAAAATCACAGGTTAGATAGTCAGCAGAGCCTCGTTGCGGTAATAATAATAATCCTTGCATTTGATACAGCCCCTCATCACATCTTTGAAACGCATCAAAGCGCTTCCCAGGATACACTGTAAAGTGAATCGACTGTCTATTTTGAGACGTCTGGAAGACGTGAGAAGGCAATATCTCAAATGCAAGGATTATTATTGTTATTATTATTATTACACTGAACGCTGCACAGCAACGTCCCGCAGCAGGCGCGAGGTGAATGACCAGAACGTCCAGGACACCAGCAGGAACCCCCTCTTCCCGTTACGGATCTTTAACGTCCACCTGACCAGGGAAATAGGACCTCGGTTTAATGTCTCATCCAAAAAGGACATCATTTTTGATGATGCAGTTGCTTCCCTCAACACTACACTGGAGTGTCAGGCCAACGCTATGTGAGCTCAACATATGGCTTAAACCCACAACCTTCAAACTCACTACCAACTGAGCCAGGCTGACGCCTTGAAGCAATAAGAGCAGGAAACCCTGACGGGAGTTGGAGCGCCTGGGCTCATTACACACTCAATATGAACACAACGAGCAAGTCTTACAGGAGGCAATAAACACCCCGACACACGCAATAATCTCGTGTCTAGGGAATGCCAAACAGCTTGCAAAGCTCCAATAGATATTGCCTTCATCTGCAAGATTGAACTCCCCCGCTCTTCACTCCCTCCACCCCCCCCCCCCCCCCACCTCCTCATTAACTTCAATCCCGTGTGGAGTCCTGTAGCTCAGTGGTTAGAGCACTCGTCTCGCAAGCGAGAGACCTGGGTTCTATTCCCGGGCAGGGGGTGAAATGTTGGGTGCGTTTCCTTACTCCACTCGCCTCTGTTTACCAGCAGTAAGTGGGAACCCGGTTGTTAGTCGATTGGCAAATCGCTTTTCCGGGGAGAATAATCCCTAAAAAAAATAATAGTAATAATTTGGTCACTCAATCCACGGCTGTTTGTGGGACGCTGCCGTGTGCAATTGGCTGCCACATTTCGCCCACAAAGTCAATTCACTTCACAGTATATTTTGAGACGTCTCGATAATGATAATAGTGATAATGCGCTACATCAAATGCAAGGATCGTTACTATTTATTATTAACTTGAATCTGGGCCACTCTGCGCACTGAATCCAGCAACGCTTTGTGACAATCCCTCCCCCAGTTGGGAGCGGAGGCAGCGTTTGCTGAAAGCCCGGATTATAATGACACTAAACTCTGCCGCGTTTGGACGCTTCACTCAGCAAGTACAGGCAAGGTACTGGCACTCCAGAGAGAAAGTGTAAAACAGCCCCACACGTTCCCAGGCACGGCTGACAATCCAGCCCAAGCCTGTAGTAACTTGAAACCCTCGGGAGCTCGCTGGGTGGAGACTCTTCCCTCCGGCCCAAGGCATCAAAAGTGATGCCGTTTTAATGAGTTGTTCTGACAAGGACGATCCCTGCACCAAGATGCCCACAGGCTAGCAGTCGTGTTTCCGCTTCAGCAGAAGGAAACCTACCGCGGGTGGCTTTCAGAGACGGCCGTGTAGCTCAACAGTGAGAGGTGCTCAGATGCCAGTCACAAACTCGCTTTGAGAGCCGGAGCTTAGTGGTCAGAGCGCTCGCCTCGCAAGCAAGAGGACCCGGGTTCGTTTCCCGGGCAGGATGAAATGTTGGGCAAGTTTCGCTAGCAGTAAGTAGGAACCGGGGGGTTAGTTGATTGGCGGATCGCTTTTCCGGGGGTAATAATCCCTTCAAAAAAGATAAAATAAATAATAATAATAATTTGATCGCTCAATCCACGACTGTTTGTGGGACACTGCCTCGAGCAATTGGCAGCCGCGTTTCGCCCACAAGATATACAGTCAATTCACTTTACGGTATATTCTGTGAATCGCTGTGAGACACTTAGAAGATGTCCTTTTGTTAGAAGTCCTTTTGTTGACACGTGTACAAAATCACTGCAAACTCCTATGTTGGAGATGTGCCCATTCCTGTCGAGCACATCCTACTGGCTCAGCACGAGATGCTGCATAAAGAGCTTTACAAATGGGAATGGAGGACGTCAGTGTCGGGGAATGCAACACACTCAGCCACTATCAGCACTCGCTCAGGAGCCAGCACTTGCAGGAAGGACAGTTATAGATAGACAACATCAGTCAGATGGAAGGGCTTCCTGCTCCTCTGGGCTGGTATCGGCCTGACGCGGTTGGTAAGATTGGGTAGGACAAGGGCGTAAAAACAAAGAGCAAAACAGGGAGTGTTTTTGTGTGTGATGAATCCAATCATGGGGCCACACCAGATAATAATATAATAATCCTTGCATTTGATACAGAGCCTTATCACATCTTCGAGACGTCTCAAACCCCTTCACAGAATATACTATAAAGCGGATTGACTGTATGTTCTGTGGGTGAAATTGCGCCAATTGCGCACAGCAGTGTCCCACAAACAATTGCGGATTGAATGACCAAATTATTATTACTATTTTTTGGGGTGGGATTATTACCCCCGGAAAAGCAATCCACCGATCGACCAACAACCAGGTTCCTACTTACTGCTCAGTAAACAGAGAAGGTACGAGCAAGTGTTGTTAAACAGCTGCTGCAGCACGCACAGTGAATCCACACATGCTTGAAACACTTCGCACATTTACACCCAGCCACTGCCATCCCTGTTACTTGAATTACACAAATACAAACTCAACTAATTCAGAAGCAAACAGCATTGTAAATACTGGCTGGCGTGTTTATCACCTGTGGTCAGAAGTTCCCTGTAAATAGTACCTTGATTTCTGGCCATTTACATTTACCAATGGACCATGGTATTGGTCTATATAGATCAGCAGGACAGAGGCGTGCGGAGTAAGGAAACTTGCCCAATGTTTCACCCTGCCCGGAATCGAACCCAGGTCCTCTCGCTTGCACTAACCACTAAGATACAGGACTCCAGGGGTTTGCGTTAGGTATCCTGACAGTACTACGTTCACACTGAAAGACAAACAATAGCTCAGCCAGGATGTCCAAGTCCAGCAAATAATATATTTGAAGTTAAAGGATATTAAACGGAAGTGAAATAAGGGCACGAATGTCACCAGACATGGGGACTGCTGACTTCCTGAGCGAAGCTGTTTGTGACTTTCAGCTTTGGTCAGGGACCTCTTGTAAACAAAGCTGAGGATTGCGACAGGATTTCCCCTCACCAGCTCCCAAACAAAGCCACTCCGATTAGAACTCCGATTTAACGCCAAGCTTCGTTTGGAATCAAAGGCACGAGGGGCTGAATGGGTCCCGTCTGTGGAAGGTTTCTGTTGTGCATTAAAATAAAATCGCACATCGAACAAGTAGGTGAGGGTTGGGTATGGACTGGGTGGGCTTCATGCAGGCTCGCAGTCCAGAGCAATTGACAGTGGAGGAGCATGACACCGAGCAGAGGCAAAGGTGACCATAGGCACGGTCAAAGAGGAAGGAGCAAGGCGGATGGATAGAGGAAGAGTGTTCCGGAAGTTCGGGACGTAGTGCCTGAAAGCGCGGCCACCGATGGAGAAACGGAGGGCACGAGGGACTTGCAGGAGACCGGAGCGGAGGCAGTGGGTAGTGGGTCGAGGAGTGAGCAGGTTGGAGAGGTAAGGAGTGTTCACTGGCTGCCAGCTATCTTCTTGTCCGTCCCTAGCCCAGGGGCATCATGTCCACCTGTAGTGCCCTCATCATCGTTCCAGTCGAGGTCGGCACACAAATAATAATCATAGTAATAATCCTTGCATTTGACGTAGCGCATTATCATGTCTTAGCGAAGTCTCAAAGCGCTTCACAGAATAATAATAATAATAATCCTCGCATTTGACATAGCGCTTTTCACGTCGGGAGGTGATTTTATCTGTAAAGTTAAATTTACACATTTTATCTGTAAAGTGTAGTGACTGTATTTTGTGGGCGAAACCCGGCAGCCAATTGTGCACAGCGGTGACCCACAAACAGTTGTGGATCGAGTGACCAAATCATTTTTTTTTTGAAGGAATTATTATAAACGGAGCAAGGAACCTAAAGGCTGACTGCTCTCCGGGAGAGAAACACTCAGGGGAGAAAATCAGAGGAACGGGAAATAAAAGGCAGCTTAACCTGTGGGGATTCTGGGCCTGAAAGGCTGTAATTATCATTCCCAAAGAAAGGTGTAACAGTCATTATGCCACCAATAAAAGTTTGAGAATGTTTGAAAGGTGTTCAGTAACGACTGACATTAATTTGTGGGCCAACGAACTACAGCTGCCTGTGGTAGACTTCAAACTAAATGTACAGTTTCACATCCTCGGGCAGACTGCACACTGACAGACTTGCACAGACATCCCCGTTGGTGCCAACATTGCAGCTGAACATCCACCAGCAAATGCTGCGCTCCCGAGGCTTTAATTTAATAACAATAATCCTGGCGTCGGGACACAGCTCCTTAATCACGTCATCGAGACGGCTCAAAGCGCCTCACAGGACGCGCGGTGGAGTGGATCGACTGTGCATTTTTCTGCGGGCGACACGCGGCAGCCAATCTACGCACAGCGGCGACCCCCACAAACAGCCGCGGAGCAAGCGACCCATTTTATTTGGGGGATTTATGGGCCGAGACACCGAGAGAGAGAGAGAGAGAGAGAGAAACTCCCTTCCCTTTTTGAACAGCGCCGCAGGATCTTTAACATCCACCTGAACAGACAGACGGGGAGTGAGGCTCAACCTCTCATTCGAAGGACAGCACCTCTGACCACGCAACCCCTGCCCCCCCCCCCACCCACCCCCCCACCCACTCCCCCACTCCCCAGCGCTGCACTGGAGAGTCAGCTTAGACTATGCGAATGCCAAGTCCTGATTTGGGGCTTGAACCCACAACTTTCTGACTCAGAGGCGAGAGAGAGTGAGAGAGAGAGAGAGAGAGAGAGAGAGCTCTCCGACTGACACACAATTTGCACAATTCACACACTTGCACCACAGCAGATAAACTCATCTCACTCTCTCGTCCACCTCGCCCTCGCCCTCCGCCCCCCGCCCTCGCCCCTCGCCCCCCGCCCTCGCCCTCACCCTCCGCCCTCGCCCTCCGCCCTCACCCTCCGCCCCCGCCCTCGCCCCTCGCCCTCCGCCCTCGCCCTCCGCCCCCGCCCTCCGCCCCCAGCCCTCGCCCTCCGCCCTCGCCCCCCGCCCTCGCCCCCCGCCCTCGCCCTCCGCCTCCCTTCTCCCTCTTCTCTCCCCTTCGTCTCAACTTTCCTGCTCTCTGTCCCTCCCTCCCACCCCTTTCTTTTTTCTTTCTCTCTTTCTTTCTGACTCTCTCTCTATTCCCTCTTTCTCTCCTTTATTTCTCTCTCTCTATTCCCTTTCTCTCTCTCTATCCCCCCCTCCTCTCTCTACCCCCCCTCTCTCCCCCCTCTCTCTCTCTATTCCCCCCCCCTCTCTCTCCCCCCCCTCCTCTCTCTCCGCCCCCTCTCTCTCCCCCCCCCTCACTGTACCGTGGCCCCTCACCTGGCCCCTCTCGAAGCTCTCCCTCTCGGCCTCCAGGCTGTTGGCCGGGCGGCCCCTCAGCACTTTGGGCAGTTGGTTGGAGCTCATCCCGTCCCCTGTGTCAGTGCGGCCCCCGCGCCCCGACTCCAGCTGTGCCGAGCCCCGCCCACAGCCCCGCCCCCATTCTGCTCATTGGTCACCCGTAGCCCCGCCCTCTGACGCCTCATTGGTCGCCTGTAGCATTCGCCCCGCCCTCCCACCCCACCCCCAGACGCCTCATTGGTCGCTCATGGCCCGGCCCCGCCCACCGACCGCTCATTGGCTGCCTGCTCCCCCCGCCACACGGCATTGGGCTGCGGCGTCCGCCAATCAGCGGCCGGCAACCACTCCGCCTTAAGCCTATTGGTCGAGAGGTCAGGCCGCCCAACGTCCATTGGCTGAAAGTTTCTCCCCCTTCACACCGTTGGCCGACAGGAGATTGGTGTCCGACACACGTGGAGACCCATCACCTGCCGAACCCCCCCCTACCCCCCCACCCCCGTCCCAACCAACCCGACCCCCCCCCACCCCCCCAACCAACCCCCCCACCCACCCCCGTCCCAACCAACCCCCCCCACCCCCGTCCCAACCAACCCGACCCCTCCCCCAACCCCCCCAACCAACCCGAGATTCCCAGCTACACCCAAACCCCAGGGATAGAGAGGTTGTTGGAATGGAACGCTCCCTCCCTCTCTCCCTCCCTCTCTCTCGCCAGTGGCACGAATCCTGTTTACCCAATTCCGGATAGTATTAGGCGCAGGTTGGCAAGAGCCGAGGCTTGCGGCGGCGGCGGTGGGGGGGGGGAACGTGTTGGGGTAACTGCTGGAGCCTAACCAGCTAAACCCGCGTGACTTGCCGTTGTCCAGCTCGGACCACCCGACCCATGAGGGCTTTGGCTTGGAAGGGTAGCAGAAGGATTCCCGCCCCACCCCCACCGCCCAGGACGTGCTAACCACTGCTCTACGGTGCTTTAGACATTCCAGCATGATAATATACTGTAAAATGCAAAGTTCTTTCTTTCTGAAATGATCACTGACTGAAATAATGGTGGAAAGGGTAAATTGCTTGAGCAGAATGGAGTTCCTTGCAAATCCCTGCATCGCTGCCTTCAAACAATTAATTGTATGTTACGGCTGCAGGCTGCATTGTCTGCTCAGTACACATAATCTCTTAGTGTTCAATGTGCATCAATGCCACAGAGCAGTCTAGCCATCTATGTCTGCTGGCAAAAGTTGGCCGAAAAAAGAAAAATCTGAATTAAAACAACAACATACACTTCAAAGCACTGTATACTCTTCAGTGAATTCAAAGATATGCGGCTGCACTTTGCCCAAAAAATACAGTCAATGGACTTGAATTCTGTGAAGCATTTTGAGGTGTCTCCAAGATTATATCTCTATGGCAGATAGATGTGTTATTAAATGTAGTAACAACTATCAAAAAGTGTGTTTAAGACTGTAATTCATTCTCAAGAGTTCTGCACGCATTCATAAATTGAAAGTAGGTTAAATCATAGTTTAATTACTCATTGGCATCTCCTGTCATGTTATTTTTTGAGGTTCGAGTCCCCCTGATAGAGAGAATCACTGGCTCAGCTGCTCCTAGGCTGATCCCATCGGTCACTGGCTTGGAATAAAGAGGATATTATTCTCTGGAGATGCTCCCATACTACCAACAAAGGGGTGATTTATATGCACAAAGGATGTGAAGAATACAGAAGGAATTTCACAAGTGAGCATCAAATGATTTGGCAAATCCCTCAGGAGCGGAACAGCCTGTGTAGAACACAGCTGAAGGAAGAGGCATTGAGGAACTCGCGGAAATAACTGGCAGCTCATTCACATTGCCTGGCTGCACCTGCGAGATATGTAAACTGTCAATACCACTTGTGGCACAGCACCGGAAACAGCAGTACTTATAATAATAATCTGTGCGTTTGATACAGTGCCTTATCACGTCATTGAGACGTCTCAAAGAGTTTTCACAAAATATAAAGTGAATTGATTGTGAAATTTGTGGCCAAAACGCGGCAGCCCATTACACACAGCAGCGTCCCACAAACAGTCATGGATTGAGTGACCACATTTGTTTTAAGGAAATATTAACCCCAGAAAGCAATCTGCCAATCAGCTAACAACTGGGTTCCTACTTACTACTAGGTAAACAGAGATACACGGAGTAAGGAAACTTGCCTCACGTTTCACCCTGCCTGGGAATCAAACCCAGGTCCTCTCGCTTGCGAGGCGAGTGCGCTAACCACTAAACTACGGGACTCCACATTAATAACAGAGTTATAAATCCTTTCAAAAGGAAATTAGATGGATGCTTAAAAAACCGTATAAAAAAAAGAGTTGTTTTCGATTTGTCGGAGAAAAATATTTGATGGGCCAAATGGCCTGTTTGTGGCACACAGTGACATTCATAATGGGCGGGTGCATGTTCTGGAAGGGAAAAAAAGGATGAAAGCAAATAGGTCAAAGTGCCTTCTTCACCCAAACCTCTCTGGTGTGACTTTGCCATCGACGTTTGCCGTTCTTCTCTCGGGAATTCTGCCAGGAATCTCTGGCCACCTGGTGGCCAATGTTATCCATTGCTCCGGTATCCACGGCCTTAGCCGATTGGCGGCGGATCGCTTTTCTGGGGGTTAATAATCCCTCTGAAAAAAAATAACAGCAAAAACTTGCGTTTATGTAGATCGATAGATTTTTAAAAACGCATTAAGGGATACGGGGATAGGGCGGGGAAATGGAATGAGTCCTGTAGCTGTAGCTCAGTGGTTGGAGCACTCGCTTTGCAAGTGAGAGTACCTGAGTTCAATTCCAGGCAGAGGGCCAAACCTTGGGCAAGTTTCCTTACTCCACACAGAGCCTAATAATAAATCAATAATAAATTGGTCATTTTCAATCCACGACTGTTTGTGGGACATTGCTGTGCGCAATTGGCTGCCGCGTTCGCCCACAAATGTACAGTCAATTCACTTTACAGCATATTCTGTGAAGCGCTTTGGGACGTCGAGAAGACGTGAAAAGCGCTATATCAAATACAAGGATTATTATTATTATAATGAGGTGAGAAGATCAGCCATGATATTATTAAATGGCGGGGCACAGGCTTGAGGGGCCGAATGGCCTACTCCTGCTCCTATTTCTCATGTCCTTATGTAGCCCCTCATGCGGGGTAGCGTCCCAGAGCGCTTGACAAGTGTCGGAAGTCCGTGACTAACCATGGCTGTTTGGTGGGTGGGGGGGGGTGGGGTGGACGTCGCCGGGCGCGATCGGCCGCCGCGTTTCGCCCACAAAATACACAGTCACTACACTTGACGGCGTATCCTGCGAAGCGCCTTGAGACGCCTCGAAGACGGGGGTCAAATGGAAGGATTATTATTATTATTTGAAGTGAGAAGAAGGAGTTTCTCCTTTAGTGACTATTATTATCATCTTCCCTGAGGGGGGGGGGGCAACCTGGGTCTGCGCGTGCGCAGTGCAGCGCGGCGCAGGCAGCCAACCCTGCGTCGCAACGCAGAGGCACGCACGGCGACGTCACACAGCAGAGGCACGCACGGCGACGTCACACAGCAGAGGCACGCACGGCGACGTCACACAGCAGAGGCACGCACGGCACGGTACGCCACGCCACGCCGGGCTCGCCGTTGCCCGGGGCGACGCATGCATCCACGTAAGTTCAGGAGACACGCACGGCTCTGCGTCAGCACGCCCGGCGGGGGAGCGACGCCGCCGCCGGGGGGGGGGAGGGGGTAATGGCTTGCGCGCGCGGGCGGGAGAGAGAGTCAGGTAATGGCGGACTGGCCGCGAGGAGAATGGGGCAGAAGGAGACGACGGCATTGAAGCCGCCTCAGCCGCAGCCGCCATGTCTCCCGCACGCAAGCGCTCGCTGGTGACCTGGGCGGCGGGGCTGAGCTGCGCTTTACTCCTCTCGCTGTGCTCGTTAGGCGGCTGGTGGTGTCTGCGGCTGCTGCTGCTGGGCCTGGTGCTGCTGCTGGCCGCCGCCGCCGCCGCCGCCTTCTTCTCTCGCTCGTCGCCTCCGCCTCCTCATCATCAGACGGCGACGCCGGGTCTGGGCCTCAAGCCCGGGACTCGATTTTACCTCAGCCGCCTCAGAGCGTGGCTGCCCGGGACGCTGTTGGCGGGAGTGGTGCACAGCAAGTTGAACGGTGGTGGTGGTGGTGGTGGTGGAGGCGCCGCCGCCGCCGCTCAGGGGAGGAGGAAAGGCGGGAGGAGCAGGAACAGGCCCGGCCGAGGCAGGCCTCAGGCGGCGGCGGCGTTGCCCGGTGGTGGGAAGAGCCCCAACCCGGGCCGCGGTCGGGCCCGAGCCGACTGCTGGCCGTGGGAGGTGACCTGCGACTCTCTGCAGGCCGGCGGCGAGAGCCGGAGCAGCCCGCCCGAGGTCATGATGGGCAGCTTCCTGTCGAAGGAGAGCCCGACACAGCCGGACATCAGCTCCAAGGAGCTGAGGAGACGCTACAAGCGGCCGAATCCGCTCGTCCAGACCCCCCACAAGAGACTGTCATTTGGGTAAGTGACCGAGTCTGACTGACCCTCTCCCCACACATGGGAGCTTGGCCGACCCTCCCCCCCCCCCACCCCCCACCCCCAGGGGACTGAGCGTTAGAGAGAGAGAGAGAGAGAGAGACGTTTCCATTCCCAACATGAGCATCAGCTTAAACAAACCCTCGTCTGCCATACAACTGTCTCAGTTAAATAAACCTGGTCCTCATTATTAATAATTCCCTCATTATTAATAATTCTTGCATCGGGGATACAGTGCCTCTATCGAGACGTCTCACAGCGCATCGCAGGGTTTTGGGGCTGTATTTTGTGGGGCGGGACGCGGCGGCCAGTTGCGCACGTCAGTGTCCCGCAAAGCCTACCGCACGCCCATCCAATTAAATCAACCAAGAAAGTTCATCCGTAATTTGCTAAGAAACCCTATGCTTGATCAGATTTAATTAGGGTCACGTACCAACGCACAGGGGTTTAACTCCTCGTTCACAGCGCCTTGGGACGTCCTCCCGACTGAAAGGCGCTCTATAAGTGGAATGTTGTTGTTGTTGTTGTTGTCATGTGCCAACTGTATGAAATGAAGTCAGCTTGTTCATATATTATTATAATAATAATAATTCTCAGTGAAGGGGAAAAAGGGAAGAGTTATTACATCGGCAATCAAGCAAAGGAGGAGAGAGAAACACATGTATTGTAATAATCCATGTATTTAATATAGCACTTTATCATGTCTTTGAGATATCTCAAAGCGCCTCACAGAATATATTGTAAAGTGAATGGACTGTATTTTGTGGGCGAAACACGGCAGCCATTTAATTACAGCAATGACCCACAAACAGTCATGGATTGAGTCACCATATTATTATTTATTTTATGAAGGGTTTATTACCCCTTTCCCTGTGTGGAGGAAGGAAAGTTGTCAACATTTTATCCTGCCCGGGAATCAAACCGATGTCCTCTGCGTACATCACTGTCCCATGAAATGAAAGGCCAATTTTTTTTATTTGGGGTATTGTTGACCAGGACACCAGGGGAGAGAAACTCCCTTCTCTTCATAGTCTGAATGGCCTCCTTGTGAGCTGCAAATTTAATAGATTAGCTAATTCGGCACTGACAAGCGTTTATAATTTTTAACGGCCCAGTAAGGAGACAAGTTTTTCAAATAATTTAAGATTTAACATTCCAACAAAGGTGATAGATTAATCCCATCTGATTTGTTATCACAAGGATGGAGTTTAAGACTGTTGCTCATGTTCATTGTAAAATAGATTTTGGTTGCCTTTTGCTTTTTCATGACCCTCATATTTCCAGTTAGCCACAACACTTATTTCACACAGGTGCACCTGTTTCCGAGTCAAGACTCGTCCGACGAGAACTGTTAAAACCACAATAAAACACAGAGCAGAAACAAACATAGTTGAGCAGTTAAACCTTTAAAGATTGGGGTCAACTTTTCACTCCGAAACCAAACCAAAAAATTAAGACGCAATGAGTGAAGCAATGTTACATGCTTCCTCAACATCCTCTAGCTTTACTTCAAAACAGGCACAAGATGGTCACAATTTTATCAGTGGGCCTGTTATCCAGGTCACAAGGAGAAACTTCTTTCTTCAAATAATTAATGATAATAATCCTTGCATTTGATAATGCGTCTTATCAAGTCTTTGAGACGTCCCAAAGTGCTTCACAGGATATACTGTTAAGTAAATTGACTGTATATTTTGTGGGTGAAACACGGCAGCCAATTGCGCACACTATTGTCCCAAAAACAATCGTGGATTGAGTGCTCAAATAGTGTTGGGATCTTTAACGTCTATCTGAACAAGCAGAGGGAACCTGGGTTTAACATTTCACCCTCATATGATGAGTGAAACAATAGGAATTTCCCATGTTTTGGAATACATCTGAGTCTCCACCCAGTAACTAACACCACACCTGCGACAGAAGAGTACTGCTCCCTGATGTGCTCTCAAAATGACTGTTAAATCATCAAATGTTTGTTTCATTTCAAGTCTGTGCCTGCCTTTCACTTCCCAACACATTTGCTGACTGATCTAGTCATTTTGGGATTTTGTTTTACTTTGAATTGTATTTCATTTCTGACATGTGTAGTATTTTATTATTTTTAACAGTAGTTTCTTCTAGATTTGTTATTGCATCCAGTTTTAATCCAATCGCTTAACATTTTGTATTCAGTTGGTTTGGGTATTGAATAGGAAGCACTTTGGGATGCTTCCCTGTGTGAGTGGTGCTATATAAATGCAATGTTTTTGTTGGTTTACTTGGGCAGTTATGAAAATAACTATTGTCCTACATTTCCAATAACTTTCCTTAATATAAATGAGCATTTTATGTTTATCATCATAATATCCTTCTACATTGGTGATAAATGGTCACATGAAAGCAATTACCTGTGAAGTGCATTGAGAAGTTTTGACATTATGGAATAATAATCTTTGCATTTGATATAGAGCCTTTCATATTGGAAAAGGTGTCTCTAAACCCTTTACAGGCTATACTTGTAAAGTGTAATAACGCTTATTTTGGAGGCAAATTTGTAGGCAAAGGCAAATGTCTATATGTATAGATGTAAAATCAAATGATGTTATCGTCATAATGTATCTTAAAGCACTTCACATAACGAGTTACCTTTAACTCAAGTGATATATAGGCACCGCTATAGTTAATCTTCACTAACCACATAAACAGCAATCATGTGATAATAGTTACTGACTAATTTGAATACAGTCAGAATATTAAAATGGTGTTGGGTTCTTTATTGTTCATGTGCAAAACTAGACGGAAGCTTTGTTTAATTTTTTTCTACCAAAGATTGTATAGCCAATTGCGCACAGCAGTGTCCCACAAACCGTCGTGGATGGCCCAGCGCCTTGAGACATCCTCCCAATGTGAATGGCGCTTTACAAATGTAATATTGTATTGCGGATTGAGTGACCACATTTTGTGTAGGAATCGGACAATTTGGCAGTTGTAAACATACATCAACATCACAGGAGTTGGCAATATGTATACTATACTTAAATGTACAGAGGATAACCCAATTTTAAAGAGAGCTACGCATCAATTGTGCGCAATTCGCTGCAGTGTTTCTCCTACAAAATACACAGTCAATTCACTTTATATTCTAAAGCCATCTCAAAGACGTGATAAGGCGCTATATCAAATGCAAAGATTACTATTAATATTCATTTTCCAGGCTTGCATATGAATTGTGAGTGCCCCCTCCTTGCCAGTCTGCAGATCACACCTGAAGACCTTCTTTGACCATGCCTAATACAATCATAGTAGGATTGATGTAAAGCTTCATCGCTGTTAAGTGCTTCAAGACAGTACTTTGTGTGAAGGGCACTATATTAATGCATGTTGTTCAGTAGCAGCTTCTTGGTGAGGTTTTGGATAGTGTTGCTGCTCTGGGATTTGGAATTGTACCTTGTAAAAGTCTGTAACTGCAGGGTGGAAATTGCTGCCAAATTGGTGCTTTATTATCTTCTCGTCTGTTCTAGGGAACACCTGGCTTCAGCAAACCGATTTGCAGCCACTCCCCGCCGACGGTATCCAATCCAGCAGTTGCAGTACTCCATCCCTGGGACTCTGCCAACCGTGCGGTGGGATGGCTACCAGAAGAAGAATGTTTTGTCCTCCAGAAACTCAACCATGGTACACAGCCCAGTGACTGTCAAAATTGCGCGCCCCGATGCTAGTATAATCCGATCACCTTTGTAAGTACTCGCTTTCTTCCAAATTAAATATTTCTTGGTGCTTTCCCAGGTCATTGAAGTGGAATGAATGGGTTCGTGTTCCAATCTTTTGTAGCATACAGCTGATGGGTTCTTTACCTGATTTCTCTTGTTACATTGAGAGACTTGATCTTGTCATGGTTTTGTTTCTGCTTTACATCCTCACTGCATTGAGGATAATGCAACTGTTGGGATTAATCCTGATCTGTTTGAAATCTGCGAGAATCCAGTATTGTCTCCAGCAGCACAGTGTGGTTAGTCCCAACCGGAGAGTCATCAATATGAGTTTGTGCCTCATTGCCATTGATACTCTTTTCATCTGTCAAAAGAAATACACTCACCTTGACCACTGAAGACAACTTGCCCCCTCCTTCCCCATCTTCAGGTCGCCCCTGAAGACCTTCCTCTTCGACAGCAAGTGTATGTAGCAGTTTTAAAAGCCTTCTAATAAATTTAAAACTCCCCAATTAAACCCTGTTAAAATCTGTTTTCATTTTAAATCGAACTTTCTTACCTGCTATGCTAGCTATAAAATCTCTCTGTTCTCCTGTGGGTGACAAGAAATGCTTTTAGATTAGCACCAAATTTTTTCATAAACATTTACAAAAAACAATAGTTTGTAATATTAAAAAAAATTTACAAACTGCTCTTCAGCGATTCGCTTTTTTTCAGAAATATTTGCGGCCACTAGAACTGATAGCCACAGAATTTTTTGGGGGGAATAAGCATATAACCAGGAAATACCCTGGGAATATCTTGAGATTAGATTTTATGTTCAAAGTGGAATCCATTTTTACTAATCTTGTGGAATTGTGAGCGAGCGTTTACCAGTCAGTGCTGGTTTAATATTTCCCTGTCTACAGTTGTGTGTGTTTTGTGCTTGTATTGGCTTTGCTCTGAATACATGAATAGTTGTCAGTAATGATGCTGTTTAAACAGTGAGATGCAGTTTCAGTGCAATGTTCCTGTGCCCTTAAACACAGTGGCAAAAATGCCGCTTGTAAATCTGTCTCAATTGTAAGTAAAAGCCAATTCATTTCAGGGAAGCAGAATTGTCCAATCCCAACCAATAACCTACTGTGTTGAAAATGGTTTAATACGGCTTGAGTTTCATTATTGAGGCTGTTAAATAGGATAGAGCTGTCTGCAGCACAAAGCAATACTACATTAAGGGGTGGAGTTATCTTGTCATAAACCATAAGAGGCTTTGCTGAGTCACACTGTTTGGTGGTGCAGTGCGTTGGACCAGGAGCGCTTTCTATTCCGCCAAGTACTAGCATGTAGCCCTGTGGCCATCTTTACTGCTTCAGTTGGTTCACAATCTAAGATAGCGATTTCAAAAGGTCAGTTGCTGCCGGATGGAGAGGAACGTATGCAGGCAGATGGCCACAGCCAATGCTGCTTCATGTGTGTGTAGTGTGTGTGTGGCGGATGGTGGGGTGCGACAATGCTTCCCTTCATCTGTGAAATACAGTATTCTAGGGCAATGCTGATGACCGCACAGTCCTGGCTCATCTGCAGGACTTGGAAAGGCAGTCACTGGAGGCAGGGAGTCATCCAACTCAGCAAACTCTGGGGTCCCCAAGCCTTGGCTCTTGCCAATCTGCGCCTAATACTTTCCGGAAAAAATGGAGATCGCTGGGATCTCTGTTTTTGTTTCAGATTTCCAGCATCTGCAGTATTTTGGTTCCATTCCAACCTATCTCTGAGATTTCCATGTGTAGGTGGTGTGTGTTCCACATGTATGGTATTCTCAGCTTGGTTTGAATACTCTTAAGCATGGTGATGAGCTTCTGCATGTGTCAAGACAACCAGCTGACCAAAAAAAATACTGTTAAGAGGCAGCTTTCTTCACCCAGAATCGACCCAGTACCTCTTGTGTTAGTCAATCTGCTGGTGGAGTTCTGCAGTACTAAATGCATTAGATGGTGTTCTTGCCGCTAGCCTTGATTTCAATGAAGGGTCATTGATTTCTGAAGCAACTCATTTGTGTTCTAGCAGTGACCGTTTTTGCTAACAGCTGCTCCAGTATACAGTCAGCCAGATGCTGGCTAACAGCTTATTGCTGGATGGCCAAATCCAAGTCAACTGGAGTTAACAACAGGTGGGGCCTGCGTACTGTGTAAAGTGAGCTGCAGGTTGGTGAGGAAAGGCACAGAGTGTACACAAGAGTTCAACTTCAGGACAGATTCAGCATTTGAAACCTGCCTTTTTTTGCACCAAGGCCGTTCAGCCCCTTGAGCCTGTTCCGCCATTCTATAAGATCATGGCTGATCTGAACCTCAACTCCAATTACCCGCCCTCGCCCCATATACCTTGATACCCTGATCTGACAAATGTCTAGCCACTAATTCGGATTTCCTTGTTGTGTGTGATTTTAATCCGTTATGTTCACTTGGGAAGCTAAGTTTCTTAAAGATGATTTTGATGCAGTGGTTGAATTGTTGTAATAGTCACTGTGACAAGTATTTGTCCAAAACTATGATCTTTGGATTGTAGAAACCTTGCTATAACGTTCTATAAAGTGTTCAGCTCGTCTGTTGTTGGATGTGTGGAAGCTGGAATTCATCATAAACCATTCATCATCTTTGCAGGTTCGCGCATATGATGCTCTCCCCAGTTCTGCCTCCTCTAACTGACCCTTGCTCAAAGGAAACTGTGCTCAGTGCACTCAAGGAGAGCAGAAAAAGAATGGTGGACGAAGGGGAAAGAATACTGATTTCTGAGCAGGAGAACAAACGCAGGTATGAGTTGGGTGGGGATAGATTTATGAAGTTACGAGTGGACTGAAGCCAAACCCGTTCCTGTCTTATTTGGAGTCCTGTAGCTCAGTGGTTAGAGCACTCGCTTTGCAAGCGAGAGACCTGAGTTCAATTCCAGGCAGAGGGCGAAACCTTGGGCAAGTTTCCTTACTCCACACAGAGCCTAATAATAATCCCTCCAAAACCAAAAACAATAATAAATTGGTCATTTTCAATCTACGACTGTTTGTGGGACATTGCTGTGCGCAATTGGCTGCCGCGTTCGCCCACAAATATACAGTCAATTCACTTTACAGTGTGTTCTGTGAAGCGCTTTGGGACGTCCTCCAGACGTGAAAAGCGCTATATCAAATGCAAGGATTATTATTATTCCTCCCCACCCTACACACGCATATGTGTTTGGTACATGTTTAGCTTGGGCTGAAATGTCTGGAGAATTCTTTAACAGTTGCTTTCTTTTCCTGTTATTTTTCCAGGCGCCATGATAGCAGCGGAAGTGGTCAGTCTGCGTTTGAACCTCTCCTGGCTAACGGAGCCCCAGCTTCGTTAGTTCCCAAGTAAGTTGAGCACAAGTGAATGGGCAGAACAGTGTCCAGAGTAAACTGTTCTAAATGGTGATGAGAAATCCCACCGCCCCCATTGATTTAATGTTTTATTTTATTAAAGCCTCTGTTTATCTAGCAGTAAGTAGGAACCCGGTTGTTAGTTGATTGGTGGATCGCTTTCCGGAGATGGTGACTCTGGTCCTGAATCCACTTGTGTCTCTGTCCTGATTATTTTCATTTCCTCTTTCCAGACCTGGAACCCTGAAGAGAGGCACCAACTCTCAGTGCTCGGATGACCCCGTCTCCAAGCGGTCACGAACGTCATCCATCAGCTCGCTTAACAGCATGTACGTGGGCGGGACACTTACGTCTGCTCGCAATCCCATCTTCAGCTCCTACAGTTCCACCCGCGGCCACACGCAGGTTTGTAGAGTCCTGTAGCATAGTGATTAGAGCACTTGCCTCGCGAGCGAGAGGACCTGGGTTCGATACCCGGGCAAGGTGAAATGTTTCCTTATTCCACGCGCTTTGGTTTATCTAGCATTAAGTAGGAACCCGGTTGTTAATAGATTGGTGGATTGCTTTTCTAGGGATAATAATCCCTTTAAAAAAAACAATAAGAGGAAGAATTGGATCACCCAATCCTTGACTGTTTGTGGGACGCTGCTGCGTGCAATTTGCTGCCACGTTTTTCCCACAAATATACAGTCGATTCAATTTATAGTATAATCTGTGACGCGCTTGATAAGGGTAATACTCAACCAGAGGTAAGGTCCTATGTGAAATTCAAGCTTTATTATTTATTATCACGGCTTGTGTTGATTTTTATTCTGTATACTATATAAGCTGCACTCTGAATCTGACTTGTCTGACCACAGGGTTTGAAGCACTATCTCTCTGTTCGGAATGCATCTCCGCTCTCGAGCCCCGGGTCTTCACGTTCACAGACACCTGAGAGACCGGGCAAGAAATCAAGGTAACTCATTTCCCCTTCACCTTCAATAGTGTACGTCTACCATTGGCCCGGACAATGACTGCAATGATTCCTGATTGGGATGTCGTGGGTGGGATACAGTTTCCCTTTTGAGGAATTGTGTCGTTCTTTCCTCCAGTGGTTTTTCGGATCAGAGGCTGGCATTTTATTGATTGCAATACTGGTTATTATGTCTCACAAGATCTGACACAATTGAAAACGATTGTCAGATACTTTAATCAAAAGAACTGAGCCAGGAGTCAGTCGTGCTGTGTGGGACTAAGCCACTTGGTTACCTATCCACTTAGCTTGTTGTTTCCTTTGGATTTGAAATCAGCTGGAAACTAGTTGGGTGGGTTTGACCAATGTTTTTAAATCTCTTTATTAACACTGGATTTACTTTGTCTCGTGCAAGCAGTCTATTTGTGCTGGTTGATAAATTTGTATCTCACCCAAAATGCTTGGAAGTCTTGGAGTTAGTGTTAAGACAGTATTTACAAATGGCTAACATACTTCATGGTTGTTGATAATAATAATAATCCTTGCATTTGATATAGCGCCGTATCACATCCTCAAGATGTCTCAAGAGTTTCACAGAATATACTGTAAAGTGAATTGACTATGTTTCCATTTGCCTTTCTGTTGGCTTGGCTGCTTTGTGAATAATTTTTTGAATTGCATGTTTTTGTCCTGGTCAGCGGGAGAGATTTCTCTGTTCCCGGCTATGTGGATACTTTCGACATTGTGCACACCCGGTATCAGCATGTTTGAGGTCAGATACAGCTTGAACTTGGAGGAAAATGCTCCTTGTGCTCTCTTCCCCCCCCCCCCCCCCCCATAACAATGGAGACTTTTTCTGCCCGTTGAAGCTTTCTGTGACTGTCAACTGTCTTTGTCTGCTTTGTGCTGAGGAGTCACAACAACTTGGCACAAAGCAGACTGGCAAGCTGAAATCATGCAAATTCATAGGACTCTTGCAGTCATCAGGGGAGATGTTCATCCATGATCTGGGCTGAATTGGACCCCAAGTCCCGGTGGTGACAGGATGGTGCATTACCCTGTTTTGCTCACATTTCTTGGTTTTCCTTATTGACTGACCCGATTGGATTATATTGGACTATAAGGTGAGACATTAATGTATGTTTGGATTTAGTATAAACTGTACAAATCTCTCCTATGATTTTCGCTCACAGAGAGGAAGAAGTTCAAAGGTCAAACGCCTCCACTCCAGTTCGGGTCGACAAGGCAGAGAGAGATCAGCCAGTGGAAGAGGGTAAGAAATTACTGGCAATCCTCTTTCTTCTATTAGACTGTAGACTAATCTGGGACAGAATTACACATACAGGGAATAACAACAACAAACTACACGCCTTTCACGTAGGAAAGGCACCGGACAGTCAGGGATTTGGACCCAAGCAGGGGGTTCTCAAGTATAGTGTAGTGACTGTGTATTTTTATAGGCAAATGTTCAAATGAGAAGAATGCAAATCAGAAGAACATTTAATTGCTTCGGTATCCTAATGCTGGTGTGTTCCATTTGCAGAAATGGCCTCTCCTCTATCAAAACAGTCAACCTCCACTGTGGACTCTCCCACCTCCGAGGGTGATGGCAAACGCAAGCGGAAGGTTCCTCTTCTGTCCAAGCGCAAAGGCGATCAGCTTACTCTGGTTGAGTATTACCCTGCTACACGCTGAGTTCTCTCTATCCCTCTCTTGTTTCTTAAATCACAATTCACAACTCATTGGGTATTTGGGAGCAGATTACAATTTACTGTAATTTCAAGAACTTTATCATAGAGTCCTGTAGCTTAGTGGTTAGTTATCACACAAGCGAGAGGATCTGGGTTTGATTCCCGGGCAGAGCGAAACGTTGGACATGTTTCCTTACTCCACATACCTGTTTACCTAGCAGTAAGCAGAGCCATTTGGAGTAGATAGTGTGGCGGGGCAACTTGCATAAAATTTACATTGGTTCACATTGATGTGTAAATGAATTGATGTATGAAAATGGTTCTAATTGAATGTTTTTCCTTCAGCCTCCTCCACCACAACTTGGGTACACTATCACGGTGGATGATCTGGACTCCGAAAAGAAGGCAGGTCTGGACAGGATCAAAAAAGTGCTGGAAGAAAAAGAAGGTGAGAAAAACTGTCGAGTTGAAATACCTTTTCCATTCTGGGTTCTGTGGTAAAATCTGATGGTAAGCCCGGTGTGTTTGTTGTGTGTTAGTGGAGTCCTGTAGCTTAGTGGTTAGAGCACTTGCCTCGAAAGCAAGAGGACTAGGGTATGATTCCTGGCCAGGGTGAAATGTTGGGTTTCATTCATCAGCTTAACAATGCTTTCTCTTAAGCACCGAATGTTAATATCAAGCAACTGTGCTTATAGTTTTTTTATAATGTTGCAATGAATTTGATTTAGTAATCACGCCTGATTTAGCACTGAAATGCTGCACTAATAAATGCCAACCAGAAAAAAACTTTCTTCTCTTTACAGGGTTAGAATACATGTGGCTTAGCCGATGGGAACTAAAATAACCAGTATGTTTCTTCGCAGAACCTTCAAAAGCACCAGCTGCTGTGACAACAGTGACACCCTTACCAACGACTGTTTTCACAGCTCCGATTATAACAACTTCCGCACCCCCAACCACAACAGCAACCTCTGCCCCGGTCACCATCTCCGGTCCTGTCGCCTTCTCCAGCCCTGTCACCTTCTCTAGCCCTGTGGCCATCTCCAGCCCTCTACTGGACACTCTGAAAAAGATGCAGAAGCCCTCCAGCCTTGCTGCCACCTCGGGTATGTTCTAATCAGCAGTCATTTGGAATGAGCGTCAACGGTTTACAGCACAGAAGAGGTGTACCAGCACTGTCTCTTAACCTCAATACAGTCTCTTCACTTTACAATATATTCTGTAAAGCACTTTGAAATGTCTCGAAGACATAATAAGGCGCTATATCAAATGCAAGGATTATTATTATCCCATTCCCCTGCTCCTGACCCATATCCTGTAATGATTTTCCTCAAATACTTGTCCAGTATCCCTTTTAAATACTGTTGGTAATCCTAACTCCCACAAGACAGTAAAGTTACCCGTAATTGCACAGATGGTCACCTGCACCAAATTCCGTTGCTGGGTCAAATTCCTGTTTGCGCACTAAAACGTTTACGTCATTTGCTCTCAAGCTGATGTGTTATCGCAACTGTCTGTTTGGGAGAAATGACCATTTCAATTGCAGCCGTGGGTTGTGTAGGTTAGCGCTGCCTCCTTTTTCAGTTCTCTGGCAAAACCCTTGATAGAGGATCTTTTAACTTTGCTCGGTGGCCAATGGCACTGTCCACCATAGCGATTTTACAATCGACGTGTTTTTTTTCTTTTTCTTCTCAGAATCTGTTGCTGGAGTGACTTTAACCAGTGCAGCTAATGCAGCTAAAGTTTCCGAACCTTGCTTCACAACCACCACAATGGGACAGATGCCCACCCCACCCCCAGCCTACAGCGCTGCAACAAAGCCGATTCCCACTTTGAACTTCTCGTCTCCCTTGATCTCCCAGCCGCTTGTAAATCTTGTCAATCAGTCTCCTGCGCCCCCCACCATCACCAGCAACAGCATGTCCCAGATCTCTACTCCAGCTCCTACACAAGAAACGGTTGTCAGCAAAAGCCCTGAAACCAATATTACCGTGTGTGCCAGGAGCGTGGCACCTTCAAGCACAAGCTTTGGCCTGACGAGCGCATTGACCTCAATGGCGACGGCCACTTCTACCCCGACCCTCTCATCTGTCCCTGCATCTGAGTTTAAACTGGTGTTTAGTCAGCCAACAACTGCTCAGACTAGCACTGCAAGTCCAGCATTGAACTCCAGGGTTCCCCTCACATCATTAGTAAGCTCGGTAGGAACGATCACATCGCCCGGCTCAGCTACCTCATCAATGGCATTCAAACCTGTCTTTGGAAAGTCTGTCCCACCTGCTTCTTCATCCTCACCATTCACATTCAGTCAGTCATCTCCAGCCACGCTCAGCAATGAAACCGCTGCCCTGACGACTTCTGTGACATCTCATTCCACCACCACCTTCCCTTTTGGGAGCTTCAATTCTTTAGCGGGATCCAAGACTGATTCGGAAGCGAAGAGTTCAAAGGGAACGTTCAGCTTTGGCTTGAGTGTTCCTCTTTCTACAAAGCCTAGCGCAGTCTCTTCTGCAAGCAACAACTTAGCAGCCCAGCCATTCCAGTTTGGCCCAAACCCGACTAAACCCATCACCACTGCCACCAATGCTGAGCCCAGTGCCATGTTCCAGTTTGGGAACACCTCCGCCGATCCAGTTCCCTCATCAGCTGCTCCACCAGCTCCCACGTTTGGTCAGCCCAAAGTGGCTGCCAAGGACTCAGCAGTGAGCACGCCTGCCACCTCGAAGATGTTCGGAGGTTTTGGAGCCACAGTATCTGCTCCCTCCACGACTTCAGCAAGCCAGCTCCCACTGAGCTTTGGCAACTCGTCAAAAGCCTCTTTGTTTGGCAGCACCACAGGCACAGCCACGCAGTCCTTTGGAGGCCAGTCGGCCCAGCTTCAATTCGGAAATTCTGGCGCCCCACCACCATTCGGTGTCAATGCTGTTACAGCTCAGCAAACTCCCACCAAGGCGTCTGCCTTTGCGAACACCAGCACTCCCTTCAATTTCGGAGCCTCTCCTGTCCAGCCGGCCTTCCCGAGTACCACGGCACCATCTACCTTTGGATCTGCCAGCCAGTTTGGAGAGACGCCAACCGTGGCCGCTCAGGCTGGATTTGGAACCAATTCCACACAACAAACATTCGGCAGCACCACAGCAGGATTCTCCTTTGATACCAACACCTCTTCCACCACCACCTCCTCCTCTTTGTTTGGCAACACAACCAAGAGCTCGGCCAGTGGTGCTCCGGCCTCCATCTTTGGTAGCTCTTCCCAATTGCCTCTCTTTGGTTCGTCCAGTCAGCCGACCGTGACGAATCCCAACACAGCAACACAGGCAGGCTTCAACTTTGGAGCCGGTCAGGGTGGATTCAGTTCTTCGAGCACTTTGGTCCCGTTTGCAGCTTCCACCTCCACAGCGTCATCTCAGAATATGTTTGCTTCACCATTGACTAGCCACGGACCCACCAACCAGGCCACTCCGCAGTTCAACTTTGGAGGTTCAATAACGACTGACAACAAGCCTGCTTTTGGAGGTGGGTAATTCCTTTTCTTCGCTTCATACATTGTGCTTAAAGATGAGAAATAATAATAATAATCCTTGCATTTGATATAGCACTTTTCACGTCTTCTCGACGTCTCAAAGCGCTTCACAGAATGTGCTGTAAAGTGAATTGATTGTGTATTTGTGAGCAAAACACGGCAGCCAATTGGGCACAGCAGCGTCCCACAAACAGTCGTGGATTGAAATGACCGATTTATTATTGGAGGGATTATTATTAGGCTCTGTGTGGAGTAAAGAAACTTGCCTAAGGTTTCGCCCTCTGCCTGGAATTAAACCCAGGTGTCTCACTTGCAAGGCGAGTGCTCTAACCACTGAGCTACAGGACTCCAAATGATAAAGCATTATACTAAATGCAAGGAATATTTACAACAACAAGATTACATTTGTATAGCGCCTTTCACGTCGGGAGGATGTCCCAAGATGCTGGACAGAGAACAGCATTTCAGACCCGAGCTGGGGTTGGTGGGGGATAAGGGAGGGTAAATGTCCTTCCTGGGTAGTGGAGCACTTTCAGGAATCAGCTGTGGGGTGGATGATCAATGCCTTTTGTCCCTTGTGATTGATCTAACGCCAGAATAGAAATTGTCCATCTACTTGTGAACTTCAAAACCTTATATCAGCCCACACATGACTCCACCATAGTCAGTGTGGTGAATACAGTGTTTTCAGGCCTTCAAACGGACGGACCCCTTGATAACCATCAATAAGTACTTACTGGCGATCATCCGTATTTTTCTTATTTTTAAATTTGACCAGGGTTCAACTTTGGAGCTGGCAGCATGAATGTTGGGGCTGGTAAGTTGATGGAACGTCACAAGCTTTGCCCGCTTCCAACATCTGCTTCAGTCTGACTTGATTCGGCTGCCTTTGCTGGTCACTCTCTAGGCTGGCTGCTTTGCTAGAAATGACACAAGACTAGTTTCTTGAGCAGACAGAGCCCTAATAACCTTACAGGCTGCTTCCTTAGTCATCTCCACCAGAGAATTCAAGGGCTGCTGTATTCCTGCAAAGCAATTATAAAGCATCATGTTTTAACAATAATAAACCTTGCTGTAGTACTGTACTGTAGTGACTGTATTTGTAGGCTAATGCAACTGCCAATTTGTACATAGCAGGGTTCCACAAACAGCCATCAAACGACTGACTAATTTAGCTGAAGAATTTAGCCAGGACACCATGTTGGAAGGGAGCAGTTTATAGGGACAAACAGGGAAGGGGGCAGGGAAAGAATGACAAAGGAAAAAAAATTAGGTGGCGGTCAGGAGGTGATGAGATCAAACTTTTTTTCCTTTTTCTTTCCTTGCCCCCTTCACTGTTTGTCCTTGTAAACTGTTCCCTCCAACATCCCCCAGTTCTGATGAAATGTTAACTGACTTTCCTCTCTCCATAGATGCTGCCTAACCTGCTGAGTGTTCCCAGCCACTTCTGTTTTTATTTCATATTTACAGCACCTGCAGTATTGTGCCTCAGGGTATTCAAATATGTTGTCTGATATTTTCTCCTTGATGTTCTTCCAGGATCTAATGCACCGGGCTTTGGGCAGAATACCCCAACTAGTGGCTTTTCCTTTGGAAACCCCGGTACTCCGGTCACAAACTTCGGGAATCCGGTAGCTGGAGCAGCAGCAGTAGCAGCAGCGACTCCAGGACTCCGTAAGAATCTGCTTCTGTCCCCAACACCAAAACAACATTGTACTCAACAATCACGGTGGAATCCATGGGAATTTTTTAAGGGGATACCTAAGGCTATTAAGTGATACGGAAACATTAGAGAAATGGGATAAAATAATCAGCAGTGATCTGATAAAATGTCGGGAGAGTCTGGACAGATTGTCCCTATGTTCCTTACAGGTGTTTACAGTAAATAATAATCCTTGTGTTTGATTTAGTGCCTTATCGTGTCTTCGCGACTAGTACAACTTGCATTTATATAACTTGCGTTTTATATAGTGCCCTTCATGCCAGGCAGCGTCTTGAAGTGCTTCACAGAATACACTGTAAAATGAATTGACTGTGTATTTTGTTGCTCTCAGCAACCTTTTCCATAGGATCTGGACCTCGACCCACAGGAGCCAGACAGAGATTGCAGGCCAGGCGGCAGCATCAACGGAAGAGATAGACAGACATTGAGGATGTGAATAACACAATGCAGAAGGACATCACGTGTTAGCTGTCTGAGAACCGTACCACTTTTTACTTTTGTACCCTAAACGATGGAAGTGCAGGCGGCAACTAACCTCAGAAACTCGGAATATACTCTGAAGAAGTCCTGTATAAAGTTAGGGATTGGGGGAGGGGGTGGGGGGGTGGGGAGGCTCGACTGTCAGAACAAATGGCTTACGGCTGCTGAAACGTATCTCGAATGTGACTTTTTTTTTCCTTCCTTTTCGAACATTAACAATGATCTGTTATCAGTTAAAAACTGGATACATTCTTCACAGTCAAGCGAGTGACTTGGAAATCGGATGTGAACGAAATGCTAGATCTTTAGTCGGAGAAGAGAAACAGAAACTAGGTTCCTGAAATAATTAGGTCAATGGTTTTACCAAGAGGGAGCTTTACCCATTCAGCATCCATCAGTCTCTTGATTGCGCTTATTGATGTGTGGGAGAGAAAGGAATTGTGTGTTCTGATTCAATGTTTATTATCCTCTGTCTCAGCCCACCGAGGGCAGAGATAGAGGCGTCTCCAGTATTCAGAAATTGCCCACTGCGCCTTGCACAAAGCGTCCACTCAAGAGGCCACAGGGTTACGTAAGCAGGTAGCCTGATGCACCTTGCTGTGAACACTGGCCTGGTACACATTGAAAAGCCATTGCAAAACTCTTGTCACTCGGGAGCCTTGTCTGAGTTTATGTGTCTTGGGCATGTGAGCCCAATAAATGAGCATGGAATACAGCCAGCTCTTTATGCAGAGAACTGACTCCCAAGCCTGAGTCCAGCCTGGCACGGTTTTGAGTCTCATAGTTTGGCACAACACATCCTTCCATTACCAGCTGCAACTCCAGCTGAAACCACAGTGACTCATGTCAGGTTACAGTGAGGTTTTCAAACAAACTCCAGACAGTCGATGGTTGGTACAGAGCAGTGGTTTTACTTTGGTTCAGGGTGTAGCAGTGAAGGAAGGGGTGACCCAACTAGCAGCCCACATAGCTTTACTTTACTTGAAACTTTTTGGTTTAAAGGTTGCTGTAAAAAAAAATGCTATTCGCAGACTTTTCTTTGACCCCAAACCTTTTGTACATATCGCTGCACTTGATATTGTTTTTTTAAAAATTGGATTTCTCAAAGGCAGAAGGTCACAGTAATGTTTTCAAAACATTTCACTGTGTTCGCTTATGTCCAAAGACAACATGAAATGGAGGCTGATATTAACTCCCTTTCCCCTCCACCCCTCCCCTCCAAACAATTCTGTTAATTCAATCGATTTGAAGGAATCTTGTGAACCCAAATCACCTATTTTTATTTTTTTCGTGCCTCTTTGAGTTCATGTATCAACAACTTTCGCTAGGCTGGTCTACCTCTTATCTCCCCTGTCCCCCCCACTCCATGAATGATGTTATTGCCTCTTTTTTTAAAACCTCATTAAACTAGTTAAGTGGGAAGAAAATAATCCAATTTAGCTCTCCTCTCTCTCTCTCTCCGACTCTTTCCCCCTACCCCTTTCCCTTCCTGCTACTCTCCTAGTGTTGACCATTTCTCTCCCCCTGCCCCCCCACCCTTTTTTTTATATAAGGTAATGTTATCAGTGTTTGCTTGTATATCTCACTTCTTTTGCTCAGTGAATCGAATTTGGAGGAAGAATTTCAGTGTGTGCGTGGCGGCATGTTAGTAATGCCGGATTCTGCTGGTTCATTGGATAAATGTGAATCTGACTCTTGCTAATCTGATGCGATAGTGTTTTGCTACTTATAACTGCGTGACACATTAAACAGTGTTCTATGGAGAAATGGCAGTCATGAATAGATTTGGAGGAGTTTCCTGTTCACACAGGTAGGAGTATTTTACTGATTCAAATAGAGATTATTAAAAAAAAAAAAAAATCCGGTGCTATAAGGTTAAATACAAATTCCATCGGCTTATACCAAAACTTTGGCTGGCAGTGTTGAGAATTGTATATGTGTGTGTATATACCGTGTATATTTTATCTGCAACTGACGATGTACTTGCATCTAATTAAGGTGCAACTCCAAAATGTGCCTACTTTAATTTTCTTATTTCGGAGACTATATACGTACACAACAGATTTTTCCAAAGTTTGTTTTCCCTGCCCCCCCCCCCCTCCACGTGGCTCATTGAAAGCTTCTCGAATAATCTTGAAATTAGAGCCAAATTTAATTAGAAGGAGCAATGGTACATGTGGTCTTTCTTTCCTTGCAACTGATGTGTTGTAATCGCTGCAATTAATGCCCACCCCACCTCCATCCACACTTTACTATGCACTTGTACCAGTGAAAGTGTGGTTCACATTAAAGTGGGGCAATTGCATTGTATTTGGCTGCAGTGTGCAGTAAGTTGTGAAGTTTGACAAGCGTCAGTCTAGTAAGTAGGTACCTGTTTGGTGGATCGCTTTTCCAGGGGTAATAATCTCTTTAAAATATAAGAATAATTTGGTCACTCAATCCACGACTGTTTGTGGGACGCTGCTGTGCGTAATTGGCTGCCGCGTTTCGTGCACAAAATGTACAGTTGATTCACTTTACAGTATATTCTGTGAAGCGCTTTGAGACGTCTCGACGACGTGATAAGGTGCTGTATCAAATGCCAGGATTATTATTATTTCTATGCTTTTGGCCATAATATTGCTGAGTAACCTCTATGCACACCTGCGGGACTTCCTGTGGGTATTATTACAGAGCATATTGAAAGCACTGACTTTAATGCAAACAGCCGACTTGATCACATGCATTGCTCCATTGGGAAACACTAAATAATTCTGATTTAACCTGAACATTTGCAAATTATCTTGAGCCTTTTTGTACAGTTTTCATCGGATTTATCAAATTTTGGAGCATTTTTTTACTTTTTTTTAAAAAAAAGGTTTTACAGCTGATTGATAAACCGGTCCTAACACTGCAAGCTCCCTCCTTATCTTAGCAAAATGGCTGCCATTTTTATGATGTCTGAGTATGAATGTGTGCGTGCGGGTGATTGGCAACTTCTAAATTTAGATAACAAATTGTAAAAGAAATTTTATTTTTATATTTAAGCAAAAACTGCCTTTTAAGTTCCTTCAAGCTTGGTTCATTGAGACTTGCGCTACACTGGTTAAATAGTTAGTATAACTTCAAGTAAACATAATTGTATGTGCAAATTGGTTTTTAAATGTGGAATGTAAAGACAATGTGTGAGTGATGGTCTGGGCAAAGAACCAATGGTGTGAAGAGAAACGGTCGGGATTTGCTGTGAATTTTTTTTTGCTGAACGTTGCAAATGGGTTGGTTATAGTAATGTCTGTGATGGGTCAAAATTACATTGTGTAGCTTAGCAGTTAGAGCACTCGACCCGCAAGCGAGAGGACCTGGGTTTGGTTCCCGGTCAGGACAAAACCTTAGGGGAAGTTTCCTTACTCCATTCCACGCGCCTGTTTACCCAGGTAGTAAATAGGAAACCAGTTGTTAGTCGATTGGCGGATTGCTTTTCCAGAGGTAATATTCCCTTTCAAAAAAAATAATAATAATTATAACCAGTTGTGTTCCTGGGATCTGCAAATTGGGTGGTGGGTGGGAGAGAGACATTTTTGTTTGAAATATTCATGTGAGTGGAATTCTGCCAATCATCTGCAGTAAATTGCTAGATTCTCAGATCTACATTTTTCTACTTTTTTTATTTAAATCCACACTAGATGTCGCGAGCCTGACAGAATCTGCTGTGTTCAGACAGTAACCTCAGGTATTGGCTGTTTTTCCTTTGATAGAGAATGATTAAGATTCTGATCTCCCTCTCTCACCCTTTCCCTACCCCCAATGGTACAGGGGGCAATGTATTCCGTTAAGCCTCTTTGAGGTGAGAAATATTCTATCTATTTGTGAATTGCTGCTAGCTAGAGATGTATTTTAGAAAGCGCACAACACGTTTGATAACTTTGCAAAAGGCAGTTTTGATTGGTGTCAATGAGGCTCTTCTCTCAGCGTGAGCAGGTATGTAATGCAGCAAATGAAGAGAGCTGGAGGGGCTGTGCATCTGATTCAGTTCGTTTTGAGAGGGAAAAAGTTTCCGGATGTTCTCAGCCTGTTTGTCTTTTATCTGCCCGCAAGAGTCGCTTCATACCACGTCTTAGGCTGTGACGGCCTGGGACACCAATTCTGCCAGGGCCCGCAACTGGCTGAGAGCGCTGTCTGTGGTGGGATCGGAAGTGAAGCTGTTACTTTTAAACCCCCCCCCCCCCCCCAGCAACATTGCAATACCAAAATGGCATAAATGCCCAAACGAGCGTGGCGATTCTGGGGCTCCAGTCTGCTGCCTTCTGGTGAGGAAGCAGATTACCTTTCACCATTATTCCCGTGTGCTCCATTCAGTCCTGTTATTACAGGGGCTTAGGAAGTGTTTCAGTGTGGGCTGTGTTGCACGTTTAGGGTTGGGTGAAGGACTTTATTCTACTCTATAATCTTGTCTGAATTTTTTTTTTTGGTGCTGTGGTGGAATTGTAATTTAACTGCTGTTTGAAATCTCCACCTTCTGACCAGTACCATCGAGCTCACTATCAGGAAGCTTGTTTGCACATTCCTAACATTGTCCCAGCGGCTCAGGTGGCAGAGGCTACAATATAAATGCTTATTTACTTTGAAAACACTTGAGTATTTGCCGTTGGATTATGGAAGCGACTGACAGGGTAGTTTACACTGGATAATACTCCGATAACTAGCACTTCAATAAAAACTAACTACACTAAACAGAGTAAATGGCTTCTACTGTCCAGGCAAAAGGCATGTTATACCTAAGCTTCCTGAGATGGTTTTTAGTCTGTTGTGGGGAACAGCATATTGTGTAATGAAGGCTGTACCTTTATTAACTCATCCCTTCTTGCCCTCCTCGGGACATGTTTTGGGGTTTGGCTCGGCGGGAATAGTGGGGAAATTGGAGGTAAAGGCTTACCACTTGGTCAAAAAAGGCAGTTTGAGGATGCATCTCACCTATTTTGTTACAGAGCAGTATTGCACAGCAGCTTGTCCCCTATGTCTGCTGAGTGAGGTAAAGAGGAACCATTAGACATTCAGTGCTGCAAATTAAAGTTCAGAAAGTGATCTTAGATCTATAGTGTGTTCACCTTTGCCTGTAGGTTTTGCTGGGGAGAAGGGGAAAAGCTTTTTCTTAAGTCTCTAAATAGACGTTTATCCACCATTTTTAAATTGGAACCTGCTTAAATAAAGCTCGGATTCCACTGGCTCCTTGTGATATTTTCCGTTATGTTATTCCTGAATGTAGGAATTTTCCTAAAAAGGTAGTTTAGTTAAAAAGATTTTGACCCAAAACAGGCATTTAAATACCTCCGTTGCCCAAATCTTGAATAAATGCGGTGAGTTTCCTGTGATCCCGACCGACGCAGTGTATGGTTCCCAAATGCTGGTAACAGTCACAGAATGGGTGGGTGTGGAATGTTGTTGCGTTTTTTTAAGACAGAACTTCTATCATTCCCGTGTAGCTTGATAGAAATGGCGAGTGAATGTGCGGATTTGATTTTTTGCTTCTTATGATGTCATTAAATGGAAATGGTTTTAAATAAAAGGCTGTGATCAGTATGGAACTTGGCTCATTTGCTCTCTATCTCTCTCTGGTGTCAAATGCAAACCCCATACCCTGTGGAGTCCTGCAGCTCAGTAGTTAGACCGCTCGCCTCGCAAGCGGAGGATCTGGGTTTGATTCCTGGGCGGGGTGCAACGTTAGGCAAGTTTCCTTGCTCCACACACCTGTTTACCCAGCAGGAAATAAGTCAACCCGGTTGTTTAGTCGAGTGGTGGATTACTTTTATGGATAATAATCCTTAAAACATTTTTTTTTAAAAATTGGTCACTCAATCCACGACTGTTTTGTGGGACGCTGCTGAGTGCGTTTTGCCCACAAAATATAGTCAATTCACTTTACAGTATATTCTGTGAAGCGCTTTGAGACAGACTGAAGACGTGATAAGGTGCTATATCAAATGCGAGGGTTATTGCTGCAATCAAATTCAACTCGAATGTGAACCAGAGCTAAACCATTTAATACTGTATCTACAGAACTGCACTGTGCAATGACTGTGTGCAGTACAGCTCTTGTATATCCAAGTTCTCGGCACTGCCCGTCCCACTTTGCCTGGCACAATTTGGGACATTCCTAGCGTAGGAGAGAAGTGAAGAGCTTATGCCCACTGCTGACGATTAACCCATCAAACCAATCACTGAATCCATTTGAACTGGACGCTGCTGCTTGTTGAGTCACCTGGGGGGTAACAAACGTGTGTTGATCATGTCCTTGAGGTTGGTTTTAGGCTCCGTTGCAAGAGAAGGTGGAAGGGAAACGAGTCAGGCTGGGACCCCCTCAGCTCCTTCTTGTGTCCAGACCCAGGATGGGCAAGAAAATGTTTAGAAGTGACTGGTCCAGAGCAGAGGTACCTGTGCCAGTGCAATATCAATCAATACATCATACACCAATTTCATCCATTCTGTCTGCACAGGGCTCCTCACTCCTAAGTCAGCTGTTAATTAGGTCTTGTCCACTGTGTGTTTCAGATTCCCAGTTTGTCTTCACACACACCTCTGTTCCTCAGCTGATGTTTGAAGCTAAGCTGATGGTTGCAGCTTCTTCTTTTTCTTCTTCCGTTTCCTCTTGACGGTTGGAGCTGTAGATGGGGAAGCCTCAGAGTTTCCATCCATTCCGACCGTGTCAACCGCAGACAGTGATGCCTTAGCCTGAGAGGGACTGGATTTAAAAATGAAGAGTTTACAGTAAGTTTAACAAAATCCTTCTGTCTCACTCAGGACTTTCCAAGCCAGTTTAAGGATTCATCTCTTTGGCTGTGTCTTCAGCCACCTCCCACCAACCCCTCCCAGCTTGGGTTCCCACTCCCATCTTTGGGAGTAAAGTAATAATAATGATTCTTGTATTCGTTATAGCACCTTTTACTTCGGAAGGACGTCGCAAAGCTGGGGCTGAGAGGTATCTACACAGAATTCTCACCTCTTGGTCTGTTCTGTTGTCTTCTCTCCGCTCCACCTCTCAAACATGGCCACAAAAAAACCATTGGTCAAAGTCTGGTCTGGAGAGGCCCTGAGACACAGGGAGCCTTCGGGGAATGTGTCCAGACCACGGTATGGCCAGGAGGGCATCAAATTCACCAGTCTGTAGGGAACAAACCATTCACGTTTAGGAGCTAAGTGAACAGTAGAAACCGTTGCACATTAAACAGTCAAACTCTGAAGCGCAATGTTTTTGCTGTAGCTCGGTGGTTGGAGCACTTGCCTCGCAAGCGAGAGGATCTGGCTTCGATTCCTGGGCACGGCCAAACGTTGGGCAAGTTTCCTTACTCCACACACACGCCTGTCTTTACTTAGCAGCAAGTAGGAACCGGCTGTAATCCAATAGTAAGTGACGAGCGGTTGTGAGCGTGGCCTCACCTGAAGCTGTCCCTGTGCTGCTGCAGCACCTCCCGCACCACCTCCTCGTTCTCCTCCTGATGGACCGAGCAGGTGGAGTAGACCACGCGCTGCACCCGGGGGAAGCTGAGAGCGTGACACAGGGCTTTGCGCTGGAAGCTGGACAGCGCCTGCAAACGCTCTGGCGAGGCGGACTCCTCATCCTCAGTCACCTGCTTCAGGCGGCTGACGATTCCTGCGTTGGTAACAAGGGAGGGAATCAGGGCTGAGGAGTAACCGAGGAATGTTCATAACAGCAACAACAAATTACATTCACATAGATAGAGTTGGGACTCCCAATTGTAGTCTCAAAGCACTTCACAGAATATACTGCGAAGTGGAGTGACTGTATTTTGTCAATTGCTCACAGCAGTGTCCCGCAAACTGTTGTGGGTTGAGTTTTGGTCAGAATGGGGATCCCCTTCGTCAGCTGAAGAGTCTAGCTCTGATCCCCAATGAAGCTCTACACCTCCCCCCACGCACACAACGCCCGCACCCCACTAATGCTCGCGGCCGCTCCTCACCAGAACCGCTGCACGAGGGGTCCAGCAGTAAGTGCCTGACATCCTGGTACTTGGGGTCGCTGGAAGCCACCAGTAGGAAGTCCTCGTTGGCTAGCTGGTGGCAGGTGACTCCGGCCCGGAGCAGCAACGTGCCCATCGTGGCCAAACGCTGGATGTCCAGGTCAAAGGCAAAGAGCTTCCTTCACACAAGAAAGAAACAATGGCTGGATTCCACTGGTATTTGATATAATAATAATCTTTGCATTTGATACAGAGCCTTATCATGTCTTTGAAACGTCTCAAAGCGCTTCACAGAATAGACTGTAAAGTGAATGACTGTATATTTTGTGGACAAAATCTGGTAGGCAATTGCACATGGCAGTGTCCCACAAAAAGTTGTGGATTGAGTGACCGAATTATTATTTATTTTGGAAGGGATTTATTCATCACAAGGAATGTCGCCTACTACAAAGTGGAGAGGTGACAGATGATATCCTCCCCTGATATTGCCAAGAGTGGGACTACTTGGTAGCTCTTTCAAAGAGCCGGCACAGGCAGGATTGGTTGAATTGCCTCCTTCTGTGCTGTAATATTCTATGATTACCCTTCCCCTCAAGCACTTACCCTTTGTTACGGAGAATAGCAGCGAGGTGACTTGTCTTGTTCCCTGGAGCTGCACAGGCATCGATTACGTGCGACCCTTGCGGGGGGTTGAGAAGATGTGCCGGGAGGCAACTGGCCTGGGGATAAGGAAAGAGTTGTTTGCTACTGAGCCCGGGAACAGTGTGAATTCATACACATGATGTGAACGTTAAGGAATGTCTCTGCGTGCTTAACAAGGCGAGTAAGCAGTGGGAGGGGGTTTGTATAGATATCTACATGCTACTCCCCCACCAACGCACCACACACACAGCCTGTATTTACCTTGTCCTGGAGAATGATATGGCCTGCCGTGTATAGGAAGTGTTGGTGCAGGTCTATGGTCGAAGGAAACACCAGTAACTCTGGCAGGTGGAGGTCACAGATAAACTCTTTTCCCTTCAGGTGTTTGAGGTCATTCACACTGTAAGAGAAGAGCCATCAGCTGCAGAGTCACTCAGCCACCAGCAGCCTGTGCAGCAAACATGTCCACAGCAATGCCCCACAGACAGCCATGAAGTGAACGACTCATTTTATCTGGGAGGATTGTTGGCCAGGACACCGGGAGAGAGAAGCTCCCTATTCTTTTCAACTTGTGCTATGGGATGTCCACTTGAACAAGGCAGATAAAATCTCGGTTTAACGTCTCATCTGATAGACAAGATCCACGTACCTGGTCGCTCGACCGCGGTAAATAAAACCATCCCGTCTGAAGTAGTCGATCACATCGTTGGTGCTGGTTTTCAGCAGGTTCACCCTGACGTAGCGAGGCACCCGGCAACCTGCCACAGAGAGAGACTGCTTACACAACAGGGCTCAGTGTAACCGGCTCTCGAGACAATCATTGGCAGAGCAGCAGGAGAAGCATCACTTGTACTCAATCTCCTCAGCTGGGAACAAGCCACACGTGAGGAAGTGTGAGGACCAACAGAGATAACGGCACCGAGTGTGAACATCTCACCCATTCACTGGCAGAGGCCGTTTTTCACACAATCTAGTGGAAATCTGGAACTCTCTCCCACAAAAGGATTACAGCTGGATCCATTCACATTTTCAAGACTGAAGTGGATAGATGTTTGTCAGGTCAGGGTCTCAAGGGATATGGGGCAAGGACAGGTAATTGGAGTCGAGGTACAGATCAGCCATGATCTTATAGAATGGAAGACTAGGCTTGAGGGGCTGAGTGGCCTCCTCCTGTTCCTATGCCTCAAATCTCAGCTTCAGAGCAGGTTTTATACAATAATAATAATTACCCTTGCATTGATATAACATGCTACATTGGCGGGAGGACGTCTGAAACACTTTGCTGATTTACTGTAATGTTGTGACTAAATATATTTCATACACGCGTGCGCAGATGTATACGTACCTGCAGATATACACATGTATAGCACACACATTTAAACACCTATGCAATCACTCCGTATGTATACCACACCCCGTCAAAAATACACACACGAAGTGCAATGCCTCTGGTCAGTCAGTCGGTCGGGCCAGTTCCAGGCTCAGTACCTTGGCTGCCGGATGCTTTGCTCACGATGAGGTCCTCATTGCGGCTGACTTTCCTTTTGACCTTCAGCCGGGCAAGCGCCGACTTGAGCTGCGAGCGATGTTTGGTGATGATCGCTTTCCAGTTGCCCCCGCACTTCACGCCCTTCCCGAAGAGCAGGTCGTACACCAGCACCTGGCGCAGAGATCAGTCAGCTCAGTCACACACTTGGGACACTACACTGGAGCCAGGCCAAGTTACCAGAGTCCTGCCAGGTGCCCATTGTGAGTTACCACACCAGTGCCAAGCTTAGATTGCCCCTAACCCTGCATTGCTCTATACTGTGGGTCCCAATTCTCGCCCCCGACCCTATATAGCTCCATACTGCTGCGCTGTGTGTCCCCTCTCCTCCAGCGAGAGGCCGGGGGGGTAGCGCGAGGTGGTACCTTGGCGACGCTAAGCTGCAGCTTCTTCTCCTGCTTCAGCAGTTTGGTGGAGCCGATGATTTCCTTCAGAATGCCGGCGTACTTCAGGGTTTCGCAAACCAGTGCAAAAAGCTGCTTAATGTTCTGCGAGAGACCAGACACAGTGAGATCAATCAGACTGCAGGCAAGGTGCAGAGAGAGAGAGAGAGAGAGAGAGGAGTCGCCCGAAAAAACTAAGCATTGTATTGGTTAGAGCCTTCGCCCCGCAACGCCGGAGGACCTGGGTTCGATTCCAGAACCGGACGAAACGTTGGGTAAGTTTCCTTAATAATAATAAATAATAAACCGGTCACTCGATCCGCGACGGTTCGCGCGCGGGGGGTGGGGGGGGTCGCTGCTGTGCCGCAATCGGCTGCTGCGTCCCTCGCCCCCCCCGCGCACCCCCCAAAATACGCAGTCACTACACTCGACAGTACGTTCCGTGGAGCGCTGTTGAGACGTCTCGAAGCCGCGACGAGGCGCTGTGTCGAACGAAAGCGTTAGTGTTGTTAAATTATTATTATTATTATTATTATTACAACACCATCCAGAGGCTGCAAGTGGCAGCTGTGAGCCCCCGGGCCCGACTGGTGGGGACGCGGGCCCTTTAAGGCGGCCTGGCCTGGCCTGGGCCTCTCTCCCCCACTCCCCCCCCAACACTCCCCCCCCACCCCCCCAACACTCCCCCCTCCCCACCCCCCGCACCTGATGGCCGCTGTTGTACACCAGGTCCTTGACAGAGCCGCGTTTGCTCTCCACCCGCTCCACGATCTCAGCCGCCTTCACGTACAGCGCCATTGCTGCCGCCGCCGCCGCCGCCGCGACAATCCCACTGACGGCAGTGTCCGCAGCACGACACACCGCCCCGCTTTACGGCGTGAGGTCACGTCTGGATGACAGCTTCCTGCAGGTGGCGCTCCACCCCTCACACTCACAGCCCCTCACACTCTCTCACTCTCACTCACTCACCTGCTCACACTCGCACCTGCTCACACTCACACCCCCTCACACCTGCTCACACTCTCTCACGCTCACACCTGCTCACACTCACACCTGCTCACACTCACCCCCTCACACCTGCTCACACTCTCTCACGCTCACACCTGCTCACACTCACACCTGCTCACACTCACCCCCTCACACTCACACCCCCTCACACCCTCACACTCGCACCTGCTCACACTCACTCCCTCACACCTGCTCACACTCTCTCACGCTCACACCTGCTCACACTCACACCTGCTCACACTCACCCCTCACACTCACACCTGCTCACACTCACACACTCACTCACACCTGCTCACACTCTCACCTGCTCACACTCACCTCCTCACACTCACTCACACCTGCTCACACTCTCACTCGCCCGCTCACGTTCACCTCCTCACAGTACATATTGTAAAGTGGAGCGACTGTGTTGTCTGTGGGCGACAGTCTAAGGGCACCACAACAACAACAACAACAACTCGGATTTATACAGCGCCCTCCACGCCGGACGGCGTCTCGGAGCGCTTTACAGTTTCGGATCCCGGGACAAATACAAAGATTACCATTTATATTCCGGGGGGAGTGGGATTGGGGGGGAACCGGGCCCAGGGTTTTTGTTTGATGCGTTTGATTTTAACTTGTGACCTGTTTATTGGGGCCTTTCAATTATTAGTAATTACAATTACACGTCTCGCGCTCACAGAATAGCACAGTCGATTCACTTTACGGTGCAGCCCGTGAGGCGCTCTGAGGCGGATAAGACGCTGTATGCAGGTCCGAGGATTATTATTATTATTATTATTATTATTGCTGTGTGTGTGTGTGTGTGTGTGTGGGAATCCATGTTTGTTGTCGGCAGAGTTGGGGTGACCAGCGCCTTTAACGGGGGGAAACGTCATCAGAAACAAAGCGGAGTTGGCGGTTATTTAAAGGAGAGGTGGCGCGAGAGCGCGAGCGAGTGAGTGAGTGACCGACCGACCGACCCGAGTCCCCCTCAGGCCGCGGCGGCGCGGGCTCCGCCAGTCAGTCAGTCAGTCCGTCCGTCCGTCCGTCCTCACTGCCCGACCCCGGGAACCGACAGCAACCGCCCCCGCGACCCGTGGGAGGGAAGGCGGAGGAGGAGGAGGCCTTCCTTTGAAGCCTCGGGCTCGATTTAATTCGCCTCAAACAGCTCGCGGCCTCCTCCTCGCCTCCCCTCCCCTCACGATGCGTTTAAACTCCCAACGTCCCCTCTGGGGGTATCTCCCCCATCGAGGAAACTGCTCTCCCCCCCACACCCCCCCCCCTCGCCTAGGCCTCCAAGCCTCGGGCTCGAGTTCGGCCCCGGGCGCCGGAGTCCCGACTGCTTGACCAGCCTTCGTTTATTTAAAGGCGCCGCTTTAAAGGGAAAGTCCGCTTTCTGTCGGCGGGCAAACCCAAGTCCCAAGAAGCGGGGGTGGGGGTGTTGGGGGGTTGTGTTGAGCTGTTCTGCTGGAGCGGGCGGGTGGGTGGGTGGGTGTCGTCGTGTCGATGCTTTGGAAATGATTTGGGTTTTTTCTTTTTAAAAAAAAAAAATCCCCTCGATTCTCTGCAGCTTTTCCAAAATATTATAGCAGCGATAGCGATGCCGGCAGTTTGACACCGCGCCTTCGAGACGTCTCAAAAGCGCTGCCCGGAATGCAGCAGCGTGGAATGAATTGGCTTTGTGTGCTTTGTGCGCGAAACGCGGCAGCGGTGAACGTCCCACAGACGGCCGTGGATTAAACGTTTAACCTTTCGCGTTTCACAGAGCCCCTGGACCGCAAGGGGAGTACCGTGTGGTTTTAACAGTGGGCTTTCTATCCCTTTACTTACGATCTCTCTTGTGTGTCTGTATTTAGGGGGTTGTGGGGGGGGAGAACATGCCTGAGGTGAACGTGCTCCATGCATAGGCTGTGCACGCAGCTTTCTCAGCACTTTGTGGACGTTTTGCTTCAACCCAGGAGGATTTGGCCAGCTTGGAATCAACTGGTGAAGGCGGTGTTTGAAAAGCAAAGCAGCGGCAATTCTACCCATCCTTTCCTGCTCGGGTCGGGTCATCAGTCGGGCTGTTTGCTCCCGGCACATTGGGTGTGGAGCAGCGTGCAAGCTCCAGCAGCACAAAACCAGAAGCTGCTCTCCAAGTCCCTCCTTGCCTTGGTTCTCTCCCGAATTCTCAGCGACACATTCTGTATCTCAAGAGCAGACATGGCCGAGCAGCGATACTGCGTGGACTATTCCAAGCGTGGCACGGCCGGCTGCAAGAAATGCAAGGAGAAGATCCCAAAGGGGCTGGTGCGCATCGGCAAGATCGTCCCAAACCCCTTCTCGGAGTCGGGGGAGATGAAGGAGTGGTACCATGTCAAATGTATGTTCGAGAAGCTGGAGCGAGCTCGACTGAGCACGAAGAAGATCGATGATCTGAGTGATCTGGAGGGTTGGGAAGAGCTTCAGGACGAAGAGAAAGAGCTGATCAACAAGCACATCACAGGTTAGCACACACTGAACCGGGGAATCTGTGTTAATAATAATAACGCCTCTGTTGTTAATAATAAAAAGAATCCTTGCATTTGATATAGTGTCTTACCATGTCATCATGATCAGCCGCTCTGTTTGCTGCTGGAGATGCCTTTCAGGTCACTGCCTCCAAGATCTGTGCACGACAGTCGTGTGAGAAGCACAGTTTTGGGCAGTATAGGCAGACTGAGAGTTCATCCCACACCCAACCACCATCTATCCTCAGTGAGTGGTTCAGCTGATTGTGCCCAAGAGGCACAAATAAGTTCCTTCTCTCAAGACAGGTCTCTGCTTCCAGCTTTGGGAGATGTGTGAATGGTCAAAAACGGGGAGGTACATTGTTGTTAAATTTTTATCCCATCATTTCACAGCAACATATCACTGGTTAAACTGTACCCAAATCACTTGTCGCTTTAATTACTTCATCAGGTGTTAAGGTATTCTGACTACATACAGTTGGTTCAGAAGTTGCAGTCCATGTGGCCTCAGTACTGTACTGTATTGTTGTTGTACTCCATTCCTGTCAGCAGACTGCCCCAGTAACACGACTCTAATGCCTGTAATGTGATGGTGCGACATTATATTGCAGCACATTGATTTCCCTAAACTTCAGATGCAGATTCTGGAAATCTGATATAAACGCAGAAGTCACTGGGAACGCTCAGCAGCTCAGGCAGCATCTATGGAGAGAGAAAAGTGTGTTAACGTTTCAGGTTGATGACCTTTCCTCAGAACCTGGGAATGTTGGAACGGAGCAGTTTATAAGAACAAACTAGAGAAGGGGGCAGGGAAAGTCAAAGGAAAAAAAGTAGGTGGAGGACAGGAGATGATGAGACCAGAGGTGTTGATGTGCAAGGCAAGACAGACACAACCTCATCTATGCCCTTTTTTACTTTCTTGTGAATAGAACATGCAATCAAGATGGGCAACACTTTCCCCAAATACAAGACTACCCCAGAGAAGGTGACCCCCTCGACATCCAGCCCATCACCTCTTAAATTCTCTGGATTTTCAGGTAAGACCAATATCCAAGTCATATCATGTTGTTCACAAGTAGTTGGTCTATCAGGGCATTGTACGTAAATCTGTGATAAGAATATTCTGTTCTTAAAATGTAAAATTCTAGAAAGTACTTAAATCTATAATTTACAGCTTAATTTAGGAATGTAAATATTGATAGTTGAACGTAAATGCTTCGCTTTGTTAAAGAAACTCCATGATTTTATTTCTTAAGCAGCTAAAGGAGGAAGCCCAGGTGGCAAGGCCTCGCCCTCAAGCAGCAAGCTGCCAGTCGTCGCGGGCGATCCCAACCACAAGGACTGCTCATTGCGGGAATTCCGCAAACTGTGCGCGACGATCGCAGAGAGGCCCAGCTACAACAGCAAGACTCAGATCATCCAGGACTTTCTCAGGAAGGGCACAAGTGGTGATGGTGAGAGATGTTCCTTTAATTTGCTCTATTAATAATAATTAATTAATTTGCCTGATATGTGAACTCGGGCAGAAATATGTTGGTGTTGGTTGCTGCCTAACAGTAGGCAAATCAAAGAGCCCAGCTGCAGTTGATGTACTACAATCCAAACAATATAAGCCATGTAATGTTCATGTCATGTCACTTGCTTATTTCTCTGTTGGGTTCCATTTGAAGTGATCTGCTGTGAATAAGTGTCCACTGTTTGCTTCCCCAGGTAAATTCCATGGAGATGTGTATTTGACTATAAAGCTCCTGCTCCCAGGCGTCATCAAACATGTGTACAACCTGAACGACAAGCAGATTGTCAAGCTCTTCAGTAGGATATTTAACTGCAGTCTGGATGACATGGTCCGAGACCTGGAGCAGGTTTGTGGCACAGTATTATTGAACCTGCTGGTGCCAGATCTGGATCTGCACAGACCTGTGTTTTAATGTGGGTTAGTCAGGGTGCTTTAAGCTGAAAAACAAATGCTAAACTTTTACATTAATTTTAAAAAAAAATGTTAACTTTAAAGTTATAATTCACTATTTTAATTTTAAATTGTAAAAGTCCAGATATCTGATCGTGGATGATGCCTTCTCTCACGATGGCAAGGCTGAGATCCAGCAAACCCACCTCCTACCATTCAGCTGCTTAGTAATTCAGCTCCCAGCTGGCTCGGATCGTTTATGTGACTGAAGTCTTTGTGTTGATACCCTTCTCTCCTCCGTGTATAATAATTGGGGTTGTGTAAATTCTGTGTAGGGGGACGTCTCTGAGACTGTGCGCATCTTTTTTGAAGGCACCTCGAGCTTCCCTCCCGCAGCCAAGAGCACGATGACTATTCAGGACGTGGAGGCTGCTCTGACTCGGCTCTCAAAGCTGACTCGGGAGGAGGAGCAGCAGAGGGAGCTTCAGGCTATTACTGCCAAGTGAGTCTGAGCCACACAAGGGCACATTTCCTCACGATGATATACAGCAGCTTTCAAACATCAGACCCCTTGAGTACGACAGGGGAAATCACTGGGAAGGGAGGAGGAGGAATTTGAGGACGTGGTCAGAAAGAGAGGTTTTTGAACACAAGAGAGGGATTGCAAGATGAAGAAATTTTAGGAAAGAGTTTCAGAAAAAGGTGTAGCTGAAGGCTCAGTCATTGATTGAACCCTAGACAGTCGTAACATTACTATCTTTAGAGTAAACCCCAACTGGGTGCAAAGTGCTTTGCTGCAGATGTGGGAGTGAGTCTGACTGGGGGGAGCAGAGTAGTGTCCCAATTGCTCTGGGACATTGCCCTGCATGAGGAGGCGCTGTATAAATGCAAGTCGTTGATGATATCTGAGCCTACTTGCAGTAAAAGTTCAGATTCTGTTAGCAATAATTATCTGTGAAGCACCTTGAGAAGTTTCAATACGATAAGGTGTTATAAAGATTCAAGTTTTTTCTTGCCTCATGAAACGGCAGTGAGACCTAGTGTTGGAGATGAAGGGCTTGTCTGGCCGAAAGCCGGCGAGAGGATACCTGAGATTGCTCGGGAAGATGAGTAATCCATCTGTGGAAGCGTGTTGTTCTGTATGAAAGCTGCACTTGGCTATATTGGGATTCCCATTCTTTCCTTTGTATTTGTGCTTCAAGTCATTCAAGGAATGCCTGTCAAATATTTTATAATAATAATAAACCTTGCATTTGACATAGTGCTTTTCACATCTTCTAGATGTCTTAAAGTGCTTCACAGAATAGACTAATGTAAGAATAATGGTTGAAATATGTTTGTTTCTGGCTTACAGGTGTACAGGAAATGATCTGAAATGCATTATTCGGCTGATCAAGCACGACCTGCGGATGAATAGTGGAGCCAAACATGTGTAAGTGACTGGGGAGACGGGATCTTGGTTTAACGTGGCACCTCTGACCCCCAGCACTGTACTAAAATGTCAGCCTATATATTCAGTCTCATTGATCATGCTGTTTGACGGATGAAACCACACAATTCTTCATTCTAGTCCCAAACAAAGGTCTTTCCACCTTCCTGAATGGAGTAGAATTAACTGTATTTTCCAATATGGGGGAATAGGAGGGAGGAGAAATAGGTCTACGAAATTTATCTGGATGTGTGATTTGTGTACTGCAGTTTCTGGGAGGTAATATATCTGAACATATCAGTAAAGAACAGAAGTTACCCATCAAAATAAACTACTGAATTCATAACCAGTTATGGAGAGCTTGCTGGAGAGTGGGATTAGATGCAGGCTCGTGCAGGAAAAATTCTGCGGATTTAATGGGCCAAAAGTGCTGTGTCATTCTACGATTGTCCTGTTTGTTGGTTTCAATCAGGCTGGACGCTCTGGATCCCAATGCTTACGATGCCTTCAAAGCCTCACGAAATTTACAGGACGTGGTGGACCGTGTTCTCAAGAACCAGCAAGAATCTCAGCAGGTCCCAGGCATGAGGAAGATGTTGAGCATCACAGCAACGCTTCTGACTCCAGTCCAGCCCATGCTGGTAAGCAGTATGCTTACGATGATGATGATAATAATGATGATCCTTGCATTTGACAGCAGAAACTTCCCCTTTGTCCCAACAATTGTATTTACGGAGGTGTAGGCGCTTTCTACAGCAATTTGTTGATAGGTTAGTGGACCAATGCTTTTCTGGGATTAATACGTGTGGGGAAATCGCAGAAGATGAAACTTTCAGATGGTGAAGTGGTAGGAATCTGCTTGTGAAAATCATTAGATTATTCCACCAGCGGACCATGTAATGGGGAAAGGGAAACTGGCATTTATTTTAAGAGAGCCTACTTGTCCCAACAGATTTTAAGTTTTGTGTAATCTCTCTGACTCCAGGCTGAAGCTTGCAAATCGATAGAATACGCTATGAAGAAGTGCCCCAATGGCATGTACGCGGAAATCAAATACGACGGAGAGCGGGTTCAGGTGCACAAGAACGGAGACACCTTTCAGTACTATAGCAGGAGTCTGAAACCTGTGTTACCTCACAAGGTAAGAATCCCTTGCTTCCTCCCTCTCTCTCTCTTACTGTACAGATCAAATGAAACCCATTATAAAACGTTTAAAATGATGCTTTACAACCAAAAGGTGTGGAGTCTATGACTAATCACACTACTTTGAGAGCCTGAGCTTCTATGTGGGACAAGGTGATGTCTCTATCTCCTGATTTGACTAATCTACAATGAGTTTGAGTCGATCTCGACCTGGCTTCTGATATCTATTAGTTTACACCATTAAATTGCCCACGTTAGCATGAAATCTACTTAAACCGACCATTTCACTCTGTTCCAGGTTGCTCATTTTAAGGACTTTATTCCCAAAGCGTTTGTGGCGGGTGACAGCATGATACTGGACTCTGAGGTGCTTCTGATTGACACAGCCACAGGGAAGCCCCTCCCATTTGGAACGCTGGGTGTACATAAGGTAATGTGATCAAAATGCGCTCTTTCATTCACGATAAACCTTCATCTTCACATCGCGCCTGAAGACCTTCCTGTTCGACTGTGCCTACGGTCACCTTACTCCGGCTCGGCATCGGGCTCCCCCACTGTCAAGGGCACCGGGACGCTACTCAGCAAGTTTTTTTGAGTGCATAGTGAGCTCAGTAATTGTTGGTTTGTCAAGCTCTGTGAGCATTCCCCATGCCTCTGATTACTTGTCTTGCTTTATGTTGGGAGATGCAGCCTGTAATACACCTGCAGAACAGTGAAGCCAAGGAGCTGGGTGTGATTGTGTACTAGTTTTAAGAATCTTTTTTTAAATGGGTTTTATGTTCTTTTCCAGAAAGCTGCCTTCAAAGATGCGAACGTTTGCCTGTTTGTCTTTGACTGCATTTATTTCAATGGTGTCAGCCTCATGGACAGGTCTGTGCATCTTGTTACATAGAGGCATACAGCACGGAAACAGGTCATTCAACCCAACTAGTCTAGTGTATACTCCAGATGAGCCCCCTATACCCCTCATCTATACCCCTGTATTCTCTTAAACTTTGTGGAGTCTGTAGGTTAGTAGTTAGAGCACTCGTCTTGCAAGCAAGAGGACCTGGGTTTGATTCCCGGGCAGGGTGAAACGCTTGTTAAGTTTCCTTACTCCTCACGCCTCTATTTACCTAGCAGTAAATAGGAACCTGTTTGTTAGTCGATTGGTGGATCGCTTTTCTGGGTGTAATAATCCCTTCAAAAAAAATAATAATTTGATCACTCAATCCACGACTGTTTGTGGGACGCTGCTGTGCGCAATTGGCTGCCGCGTTTCGCCCACAAAATACACAGTCAATTCACTTTACTGTATATCCTGTGAAGCGCTTTGAGACGTCTTAAAGATGTGATAAGGCGCTGTATCAAATGCCAGGATTATTATTGTTATTACATTAAGTTTTCTATCTTGACAGACCGATCCGTGAGCGGAGGCAGTTTCTTCACGATAACATGGTGGAAATCCCCAACAGGATCATGTTTTCCGAGATGAGGCACGTGAATGTGAGTGCAGCCATGTTTACATGGAGACCTAAGGATCTCAATCTGTGTGGAAGGTAGTGTACAGTCTGACCCTGTTATAAAATGACTGGTTACAAAATGGAACCATTTAAAGGGTGGATAGGTTGTGGGCCTACACTGTACCAGAAATGTGGTGCACTTTGTGGCTGACTGGGTTGGCTTAGTGTACTGGTCAATCGGCACTGACACCAGCAGTAATCTGATGCCCCTTAAGGGGCCAATTTAATTCTATGGACCCAAGGCTCCACCTTATAACAGGGTTAAATTTGTATGTTGAATCAGTCTGTGATCGCTGAACACAATGGGTGTTGTGTTGTCTCCTGTGTGGCTGTGAAATGAAATGATCATGCTCTTTTACAGTGTAGCTAGACTGTATCACTGCAATCTAATCTGGTATCCTGTTTTGACAGAGGGCCTCCGACCTGGGGGACATGATCAATCGAGTTATCAAAGAGGGTCTGGAGGGACTGGTGCTAAAGGACGTTAAGGTGAGACATTAACCTGAGTGATTTCAGCTGCAATGCTCTTTACTGTGAAAGATGGGGTTCTCAGATCCTCTCGGTATCCAGGGAATCTATTTTCAACTGCACCAGAATAAATATGTGGCAGCAGCATCATTTTTTTTAAAAAAAATTCATAAATTGACTCTGGCACAAAGATTTTTTTAAATCTACTAAAATGGAAAGTATTGTCATTTGCCGTTTGATGGTGCTACCCCAATGCTGAATCCTGTTATAGCTAAGCTCGTTCTCTGTGCGTAGGGTCTGTACGAACCAGGAAAGCGTCACTGGCTGAAAGTGAAGAAGGACTATCTGAATGAAGGTGCGATGGCCGACACTGCAGACCTGGTGGTGCTGGGGGCTTTCTATGGACAAGGAAACAAAGGTACTTGTCTGACGTTCAGATAGTTACTCTTTGCTGCTGTGTTGCATATTTGCACTCCTGATCATTAAGCCATAAAGCGCTCATTCTAGCACTGCCTTTCCATACCTTTGAGGGTATTTTACGGTCAGCTGTGTTTCCTCAGGTTTTGTAATGGGGAAAGTGGAGTTGCAGTGAGAGTGCTGAAGAAAGGCCTTTTTACTGGACAGCCCAGAGCACTGCTTCTCTTAACACATAGGGGTAATCATCAGATGTTGCAGGTTATAATGGTAAGATGGTGGTGGGTATTCTGGAAGGATCAAGGATAGTATCTGTGTCTAGGCTCAGGCATAGATGCTTCTTTCTTGTGATTTGTGAAGTATAAGAACATTGTGGTGGAATTACACCGCAGCTGAGATCCCACGTGTGCTTACCTTCAACAGACAAAATGCCGTATGTTTGGCGTTAATGGAAAGCGTGCTGTTAACATGGCGTGGTTGGGTAACTGAGAAGCAACCGATGACATGAGCTCTCTGCATTCGCACTCAGGTGGGATGATGTCCATCTTCCTGATGGGCTGCTACGACCCAAAGCTGGATGTTGGTGCACAGTGACCAAGTGTGGAGGTGGCCATGACGACGCTACGCTGGGCCGATTACAGACCGAACTGGATATGGTGAAAATCAGCAAGGTAATCGGATGCTCCCACGTGATGAAAGTTTCCTGCTTGTTTCAGAACTGTTTTAATTCTGACAGCCGCTACGATGTTTCTTTATACAAATGTGACTTAAAGTTAATATTCTGTCATTCCAGGATGCAAGCAAAATACCAGACTGGCTAAAGATCAGTAAGAACTACATCCCTGATTTTGTTGTCCGGGATCCAAAGGTAGGTCCATAGTCTACCTATCCAGTTGATACTCATTGCCTTACTTGTAACGTAGTGGTTAGAGCATTCGCCTCAGCACTGTCGCTGTAGAGATCCTGAAGAGGTTCGTTACACAGAATGACAGAGCTGTGTTGTCGAGGTGGGTCTGCAATTCCACAACGTTAATCTCTGTTGCCTTCTCCTACGCACAGACTGCCCCAGTGTGGGAGATCACGGGAGCAGAGTTCTCTAAGTCGGAGGCGCACACTGCAGATGGCATCTCGATCCGCTTCCCCCGATGCACCCGTATCCGTGATGACAAGGACTGGCAAACTGCAACTAACCTTCCTCAGCTCAAGGTAAAACCAGGAAGGACCAGGGACAGTACATGGTGTGAGCACACTGCCCATTACATGATTTATTTATCTCTCCCCTAGGTATACTGTCCAGACTGAGTCTGGAGCTGGATCCTACAGACTGAGTCCTGTAGCGTAGTAGTTAGAGCACTCGCCTCGCAAGCAAGAGGACCTGGGTTCGATTCCCAGGCAGTCCAAAACCATAGGCAAGTTTCCTTATTCCACAAGCCTCTGTTTAAGTAGGAATCCAGTTGTTAGTCAATTGGTGGATCGCGTTCCAGAGGTAATAATCCCTTCAAAAATAAATAAAACAATAATAATTGAGACGTCTCAACCATGTGATAAGGCGCTTTATCAAATGCAAGAATTATTATTATATTCCGATGGACCACTTGCATTGTTGTTGTTGCAGGAACTGTACAAGGTTTCTAAGGAAAAGTCTGATATTGAAATTGCCATAGCTTGTGCCAGGGGTGGGGAAGAATCGGGTACAGGTGGCACTAGCAGCAGCGAGACTGGACCAACTCCCAAACCAAGCCCAGGCAGCTCCAAAGGGCCTTCAAAGTCTCCATGGAAAAAACGTCAAAGCCAAGATGGTGAGCAAAGTGTGTCCAGTGAATACACAGGGATTGCTGTAGTGGGTTGCATGGCTGTGTTTCCAGCTTGAGGAACTGTGTTTGACTCCAGTTCCAATACAATTGACCTTTCCTTTTCTCCGTCTCTGTCCAAGTGAGATGAGGCCGAACAATCTCAGTCCGAAAGAAAGAACTTGCATTTTTATACTGTATTGTTTGAAACATCTTAAAAGTGCTTTGCAGTAATTGTTTACCATAGTAATTTGCAGGCAGGTGTGGCAGCCATTTTGCTCAAGGGGTAAAGTCCCATAAAAAGCCATGAGGATTGTTGCCAGGACACCAGGAAAAACTCCTTGGGTGGTGGAGTTGTCTGTAAGACACATAGTCTTGTGAGATGAGATTAGGTAGAATTGCTATGCCTCTAATTTGTCAATCTCACTCTTTGAGAGGCCAGAGACACATGGTGTGGCATATAGAAAGGTGAGGTACATGGTGTCAGGTCAGGCTCCTGTGACCAAGGATGTTCTGAGGTTGAGGCACCATCTTGGATGTGTGTTCAATAAAACATTCGCCATGTTGCCTCTTTACAGGATGATTTTTGTTTTACTTTTTCAAGACTCTTATTTGCCTTCCAGCACACACGTGTAGAACACCTGTTCTCAACACAGGCTTTGCATAGTATCCCGTGAAGCTTAAAATCTAATATCTAGAAAAGTTCTGCAAACAGCACTAATTGTTCAACATTTACCGCCCTAGCCAACAGCAGTACATCCCAAAAGGTTACCCCTGAAAATTCAGATTCAACGCCAAGAAAGGGGTTGAAGCGGAAATTGCCAGGAGTGGAACAGAATGGAAATAAGGTGAAATGATTTTTTTTTAAATATATAAATGGCTCTCACTATCCGAATCTATCAATTGTCTGGTTGAAAATATGAACTTGCCACAGGTGAAATTGTGGGCTGGAAGTATTGGTTCTGTTATGGTGACCTAGGCCTCACTCAAGATCCTAAGCTAACGCAATTAAAATGGATCCTCTATTACCAGCTGGTAATAATGGTGGCTTTTATAATGTTTGTGTGTTGGTTTTCATCCCCAGATCAAATCGCCTGGGACAGAAAAGAGTAACGGCTCTTTGCTCTCCAGTCCGACCACATCGCCTACTCCAAATCAGGTACAAACACAGAATAGTCTCTCTAATAGTTGTGAATGATCTGCTACAACTTGTGGTGGAGGCGCAAGTTATTTCTTGTAAGCTTGCAGCTATTTCAGTGCCTTGGGACATCCTCCCAACGTGAAAAGGTCTTATATAAATCAAGTTGTTGTTCTGGTTTACCAAGGGAAAGTGGAAACAGTAAAGCGCTGGCTAGAAGGAAGTGCCGAGCGGTATTTAGGGGGATCTGTACTGGTGATTTTCTGCAGGGCACACATGATAAATAAATGATATGGAGACAAAGGACTTGTAAAGTTTGCCCAGTATTAGTGAGGATAAAGTAAGAGATGAGCTAAGGAATGGCAGATGAGGTTTATCTTGAATGGTGTATGTCTGATACACTATTATGTCTGATAGGGCAGCAGAGAGTGAGAAATAATCGGGGTAGAGTATATAGTTTGCGATAATGATATGTCAAGCAACTGCCAGGATGGTGGAAGGCGAACTAGTTGGATCTTGGTCTTCTTTCGCCAGCAGATTTCTTTGGTTCTTATCTTCACTGATCTTTTTGACCTGGAGTAAGACAGCTTCCAAAATAAGAATGAATTCAAGAACTTTCCTAAAAACCTAAAATTTTATGATGGCAGTCTTAAAACACAAGAAATCTTTGGAGCCTATGAAGCTGAAATGAGATGCAGAACGGTGATAATAATTGCTGTTTATTGTTCTGTAGACGCTGCTGGACATATTTACAGGAGTAAGGCTCTATTTGCCTGCATCAGCCCAAGACTTCAGCAGAATCCGACGCTACTTTGTGGCGTACAACGGCGACCTGGTTCCAGAGTTTGACGTGGCCACAGCAACGCACGTGATCGGTGACGTCAAGGAGAACGTGTGTGCCAAACGTGTTTCAGTGAATTGGATCTGGCAGTGCATCAGGAAGAGAAGGCTGGTTTCACCGTGCTGACGTGTTTGAGCAAACCCAATCAGCAGCTCACACTAAAGGCAAAGATCGGTGCTGTCATATCCCCAATTAAAGATGTATTTGACTTCTTTCTATATCATGAGAGTGAATGGGAATGGGTACATACATTATAATTGCGTACCCAGTATCACGTATGTGTTTGTAGACTGTTTAGTGAGACAGCCTTTTGAAAAGAGAATGAATGCATTGTGTTTGCTCTGCTTTGAGCGCCCCCCCCCCCACTGGTAGGTTGAGTGTATTGAGGATTTATGTATGGTGATCATGTATTATAGTATAGGTCACAAGGACCTGCATTCCAATGCAGACACAGAACTGGCCTCTACCTAATGAAATGAAACCTAAGAGAACAGCTTGGTGAGGAGCAGTGGTTTCTGATGTTGACTAACCTGGAGTCACCAGATGTTCTGCAATAATATTGTCTTTTAATTAATCAAAGTATGAAATACCCATAAACCAATTAAATGACTTGTGAAACCCAAACTCCTCTCCATATCACTGGCCTCTCAACTTAAAAGGGACTTGGACTGAGCTGCTCTACATCGTCAGTAAAGTAGGAAAACTGGACTCACATGAAACGTAGAAGAGAATCAAATCTTTACAAACTCTAAAACCTAGTTTTTCCAGTATGTAGAGCAGCTCAAGTCAAGTGGACCTGTGTCAGTGCTGCTGTCTCTACTGCAGTACCATGCTGAACACTGCTCTGCCCAGCTCTGCTTTTGACAAGACCAGTTGGTAAAGATGCTTTTTCCTACCAACATGTTTTCTACGCATCCTGATCATAGGAATTGCATCGGCGATTGCACAGAATCTCTATAAAGGTAGTTGATACTCCTTTGGATGAGATATTAAGCCAAGGTCATGTCTGCCTGTTCAGCTACCCATTAAAGATCACGGAACTTTATTTTAAAACCGATGTGTCCTGGCCAACAATCCCACAATAAAACTGGTCATTCACTTCATGGCTGTTTGTGGGACACTGCTGTGCACAACTTTGCTGCTGCACTTGCCCACAAAACCCAGTCACTACACTTTGCAGTATATCTTGTGAAGCGCTTTGGGATGTCCTCCTGACAGGAAAGGTGCTATATCAAATGTAAGGATTATCAATAAATTTCTAAACCAGGTGGCTAAGTATGGGCTTGACACCAGTGTGGAGAGGATGAAGGGTATTGGAGGATATATTGGGTAGATGAATAGAATGGGGATAGAGAGACTGAAAATAAAATATTTCACAAGGAACAATGATTTTTGTACTACAATGTCTGGAGGGCTACAGACAATGCAGAATAATGCAAGGTATTGTCTTGAGGGAGTAATTATAGAGGAAACCAGGCCAGGTATCCATTCTAGAAACGATCAGTATTCTAGAGTTTTATTCTATTACCTTTTGTAACTTTTCACCCTCAAAATAAACAATCAATCCACTTTACAATATAACCTGTGAAGCACTTTGAAACACAAGTTAAGTCAAACTACAACAACAGCTTGCATTTATATAGCATCTCATCGCTTAAACCACATGGGCGTTGAATGAAGCTGGTTCAAATGACCTTTCCTCATTCATTACTCTTGTGGCTGTTATTTGTCTTCCCACTTTCTTTGGGTTTGATGTGAATACCTTTTTAGGCATGTGTAGACCTTCAAAGTGAGTAACCTAATGGTGTTTTAATAGTGTGCGTCTCTGGTGCACTCTTATCACTTTTCTCTTTCTCCTCACTCCCCATTTTCTAATAGATTTGTCTTTTCTGGAGCACAATTAATGAATTGCTCGGTACAACATTTGCTCCATTTCCTCTGCTTGGGTTATCTGATTTGTGTCTGAGACTGAACACGAGAATTGTGAAATAGGTTAAAAAGGAAAGTCTGACCCAGTATTTTTTATATACCTAAAGCTCGAGTGGCTGAGCGGTAAACTCATAATTTCTCAGCAAGGAGGTTCCGCACTAATGTAAATTCTTGGAGAACTTGCTTAAACTGACCAGCGCCTCGGCTTTCATTATCGCTCCTTTGTAAGCATTCAAGGGCTAGTTGTCACGATGATTTGAACACTGCTTCTCTCATCTATTGTTCTATTAAGATCTTTTTAAGTAAAATCTGAATGGTTTGCCATCGTTTCTGTCTCTTCTTGTTCCGTGTGATGTTGTTAGCTGGTCTACCTGGGGGCTGGCTGCTGAGTAGATCTCAAGCAATTGTCTGTGCAGTTGTCTTAACTATGGGTCCTCTGGTGGGAGAGATGTTTCAGCTTTTGTCCTGATTTTTGCCTCGCTCCTTCCCTTGCCTCCTTCAAGGCCAGTCTCAAGACCCTCCTCTTCGACTGCGCCTGTGATGGGCCACTTCACTCGTCCTGTGTAAAACACGAGTGTCTCTCACATCACCATCTCAAAGCACTTTACAGCAGCTTTTTGTACACAAAAAGATGGCACCCCATGCAGCAAAGTCCCACAAACAGGTACAAGATGAACGGCCAATTTGATATCGTGGATACCCAGAGAAATGAGTGTGTGCAGATGAAAGCCTTTTTATTTTCAGTCAGTACTGCACACGTAGACACATACACGTCAGTGATGGGGGCTGGCCTCGTCTTCATTAATGCTGTTCTTATTTTCTTTAGACCTGTTCCTCCTGATATCCAGTTCTCTGTCTTATATTTACAGAAGATGCAGAGCTTCATCGCTGCTGGGTGAGTGTTACTATGTGTTGTCGAGGGCATCAGTAGCTGTTTGGTTCTCTAGAGTCCCACTGCCGGTAATGTGTAGCTCTGCTGTGAGCCCGGTCGGCTGGTTTAAGAAAAAAAGGAACAACAGCATCATGTTTGGTTAAAAATCCAATTATTCTCGGACACAATCCAGCACTCCCCATAGCTAGTTACCTATTGTGACAGCCATAGAAGCTCTCCACGGCCTTGCTCCTCCTACCTCAGTGACCTGCTAACCCCACGTACCTGCCTGTCCGCTCCTCCGCTCAGCAGATTCAAACACATTTTTGTTAACTTAAAAAAAAATCCATTCAATACATTGATGGACTTCACTCGACAAATTGGTCAGTTTATGGCTGTTTCTGCTGAAGCCCCCACACACTCAGAAACCAGATTCCAACCGCACAAACCCCGTTCACAGCTGGGATGCGAGTCTTTCATCCCATGGGTCTGGGCTGCCCCTCACCTGTAAGCAGCATCGCTGCTGTTCACTCACCTGGCGGGATGATTTCAGCACTGTTGCTGAGCGTTTGGTCTCCTGTAAGCTCCCCATCTCTGCCTCGCGCTGTAGAAGGACCCGGGCATTGGGGACATAGCTCCAGGAGCGGCCCAGCGCAGGCTTCACACCTCCTCCCATGTCCTGGACCACACCATTCGTCACCTGAGAGACGGGAAAACGTCTCATCAATCTACACTGTCCTATGGGGGTTATTCATGCAGTTAATTTTTTTGAAGGGATTATTATCCCCGGAAAAGCAATCAGCCAATCGACTAACAAACAGATTCCTACTTACTGCTAGGTAAACAAAGGCGTGTGGAGTAAGGAAACTTGCCTAAGGTTTCGTCCTGATCTGCCCGGGAATCGAACCCGAATGTGTCTCACTTGCGAGGTGAGTGCTCTAACCTCTAAGCTACAGGACTGAACATCTTTGAATGCTCATTGAACCAAGACTGCTTCGGCAGTCGAGTTGTTGATCTCTATCCTCGCTCTATACTCACTACCACAGCGACACCCAGCTCTCTGGCCATAGTCTTCAGTGCTCTTGCCAGCTGCATCATGATAGCCATGCCTGAGAGAGGGAGGGAAGGAGGGAGAGAGAGGCATTAATGGCAGACTCCAGGCAGCAGAGCTCGCAACAAGGTGGGAGCAGTCCAACTTTGACCCTGTTTGATAAAGGGTCAATAACTTGAAGTACCTCTTTGACAGCACCTATGGTCAACATCACTTCCCACCCACCCCCACTCCCAATCCCCCCGGCATCCGACCCCACCATTATAAAGCGCTCCAAGATGTTATCCTATGTGAAAGACACTATAAATGCAAGGTGTTGGCATAGTGCAACCATAGTAAAGCAATGCCTTGAATTCTGAGCAGACCAGAACACTCAGACCATCTCTCACCTTCTGCCAGGCTGCCACTCAACACCGTGGACAGGACAGCACAGACCGAATCGATCACCACAGCTTTGACCGAGGCCCGAGCGCCGGTCACCTGCAGAAACAGCAAGTACACATCACGTCATGCCATGCAACGACCCTCTCAACCACATGCGTGTTACTGCCATGTCGTTAGCGACCACGTTACCAGCCACTGAGTGCAGGTCAGACCCCGTCTAGTGCCTTGTCACACCAGCTCGGGAAAGTCTCTTTCTCACAAACTCTCTCCGTCTCTCTCTCCCTACCTTTCTCCCCCTGTGCATCTATCCTTCTCACACAACTTCTCCCTCTAGAGCCCATCACTCTTTTCTTGTGCCTAAATTACTCTCAGACACTCATTCTCTCTCTTTCTCTCACAGCCATTATCAGTACAATATCGCATTTATTATCATACGCTGACGATATGAAGGCCACTTAATCACGTTCCCCCTTTACCTGTGACCCCAACACAATAGGCCAAACACCCACCCCCAGCGGAAAATACATCTTTACTCCTCGCTCTCGCTCTCCCACCTGCTGTGTGAAACTTGTCCTCAGGTCCTGCAGAACATCCAACATCCCGTAGACATCAAACACACGCACCACCTCGATCCTCTGAAGAGCATCGGTCTGGATTACAACAACAACAAGATTCCATTTATCGAGCGCCTTTCACGTCGGGAGGACGTCCCAAGGCGCTGATTAGGAGACAGACAACAACAATAACAATAATGACCTTAGCATTTGTCATTGACTGCCACTGAGACGTCTCAAACCACTTCACAGGATATACTGTTAAGTGGATTGACTAATTTTGTGGGCGAAATGCGGCAGTCAATGGCGCACAGCAGTGTCCCACACATAGTCATGGATTCAGTGAGTACGCTTTTTTTTGAAGGATTATTACCTGTTGTTCCGCGCTGTCCACCTGGCTCTGAATCAGCTCCAGCAGGCGGGAGGCGCTCAGCCCCCCTGTCGAGTCCACGTACACCACCTTCTGCTTCAACTCACACGAGATGTTCACTGCCAAACTGAGGCACACCTGGAGAAGGGGACAAACATCAACTTGCAATTATAGAGCGCCCCTCACGCAGGGGAGAGTCCTGGAGAGCTCAGCAGCGGGTGGAGCCTGAAGCTGAGCCAGAGAGAGGTGACTGTAAGCACGGTCGAAGAGGAAGGTCCTAAGGCGTGATCTGCACAAGCTGATCTGATCAATTGTACAGTCATTTGCATTTTAAATGGGCCTCACACAGGGACAGGGCAGAGAGGGGACCTTACCTGGGTTTTCCCGCTGCCCGGAGCTCCCACAAACTCGGTCAGCTCTCCGGTGTAAAGGCCCGAATCCAGCAGTTTGTCCAGGCTGCAGAGGCCAAGACAGATGGATGGTCAGAGAGGCTGATCACAGACACACTGAGGCTCTGGCTTCAGTACTAGACCACGAGGGATTGGGATGAAGTTTGCCCTCAGCCCGTTTCATCTCATTCCTCCAGAGCCCACCCACCCTACTGTCCTCTTATCACAACAGGGTTCCTACTTACTGCTGGGTAAACAGAGGCGTGTGGAGTAAGGAAACTCGCCTCACGTTTCGCCCTGCCCCGCCCGGGAATCGAACCGGGTCCTCTCGCCTGCGAGGCGAGTGCCCTAACCGCCAAACTACAGGACTTGTAACCAGCGTTGAGGAGCGGCTGACTTTACGGGAGGGTTCGGGTATCACCTACTTCTTGTTCCCTGTGGACAGGATTGCCGTGGAGCCCAGAACTTCCTCGTACACGTCCGCGCCGTTGGAAGGGAACGGAGAATACTGCGCGAGCAGCACGCGCCTCACGGCGACCAGCATCTGAAACGAGGCGACAGTAATCGCAGATTACAGGGCGCCGCTCGCGTTGGGAGAACGGCCCAAGGCGCTGGACAATCCGGGGACGTGCACCCGAGCCGGGAGTTGGAACGAGGAGGGAGGAGGTAGGAGGCAGGGAAGGTAAGAGTGAGAGGGTGACCGAAGGCGCGGTCAAAGAGGAGGGTCTTGAGACTGGCAAGGGGAGGGGGGGGGGTGTTTCCGGGACAGATTTTCCAGCGGCTTGGGGCGGGGAGGCGCGACACGAGACATGACCCCCCCCCACCCCCAGTACCTTGTAGGACACCGAGCATTTCCGAGCCAACTCCTCAATGTCCGAGGACACCAGGTCCACCACTGCAACACAAGACACAATCCCATTTGAGGGAGGACTCACTGTGTCAAACACAAGGATTGCTGTTATTATTAGTAGTAGTACTCGAGATAGTTTGGGCTGCTTTCAGGATCAGGATGACTGACTGGGGGGGAGGGGGGAGTGGGGGGGAGGGGGGGGGGGGGGGGGGGGGGGGGGAGTGGGGGGGGGAGGGGGGAGGGGAATGGGGGGGGGGAGGGGGGAGAGGAGCTGCTGGAGTCACACTTACCCGTTTTCACATTCTGTCCTTTCAAAGCCTGAACGAGTTGCGCGGTGACTCCGGGACAGATCCCCTCCCTGAGGATCACCATGGGGGGGGGGGGGGGGGTGTGTGGGTGGGTGTGTGTGGGGGGGGGCGGTGGGTGTGGTGTATATATGTGTGTGTTGGGGGGGTGTGTGGGGTGTGTGTGTGTGTGTGGGTGTGTGTGGGGGGGGGTGTAGGACACCCAGAGAAACACCCGTCTCCTCTCTCTCTCCCTCCAGACAGACAGACAGACAGCCGCGGGGGTCGGGGCTGAGGTCAGAGCCCTCTCTCTCTCTCTCTCTCTCTCAGGAATAACCAGTCGGTGTCGGTGTCGGTGGCGGCGCCTCCAGTGGTTCCCTCTCGGGGACCCCCTCCCCCCAGACCCGGTGATCAGCTGCTTACAGTTTCCCGCGAGAAATTGACACCCGTGGCCCCGCCCCCCCGAAACCCCGCCCCCTGCCCCCGAAACCCCGCCCCCTCCCCCCGAAACCCCGCCTCCTCCTCCCCCAGAAACCCCGCCTCTTAAAGCTGGACCTCCTCTCCCGGTCATAATTAATAATTAGTAATAATAATTGCAGTAATAATGATCCTCGCGTTCGATGCGGGGCCTTTGCACGTTCGGCTGTTGGTTGGCACTGCCCACCTCCCCCTCCCCGCACCCCCCCCCCCCCCCCCCACACACCGAGAAACCGCGCGCAGAGTCCAGCGAGCGGCCCGTCGCCGTGTGCCATGTAACTCTCCTAACGCTTTCACCTCCCTGACGGATAGTCCCCGAGCCAAACAGCTGGATGGAGCAGCGCCCTCCCTTCGTTCTCCAGCTGTTTCCCCTCGTGGCTTTGGGCGGGGTCCTGTGTGAGGCCTTCTGTGGCGTAGGGGGGTCAGCGCACTCGCCTCGCAAGCGAGAGAGCGTGGGTCCGATCCCGGGCCGGGCGAAATGTTGGGCAACTTTCCTTACTCCGCCGAGCTCTGTGGACCTAACCTGGCGGCGGGTTGGAACCCGGTTGTTATTTGATTGGCGGATCGCGTTTCTGGGGGTAATAATCCCTTCAACCAGAACCACAAACAAAAAAGTGGTCACTCAATCCACGACCGTTCGTGGGGCACAGCCGTGAGCAATTGGCTGCTGCGTTTCACCCGTGAAAAATAGTCAAATTTACTTCGCAGGACAGACCGCGAAGCTCTTTGATCCGTCTCGAAGATGTGATAAAGGCGCTGTACCAAATACAAGGATTATTATTAACAATGACGGAATCGGATAAAGGAGGGAATAACTACGGAATCTGCTTTCCCCGGTGTCTCGTTCCATAAGAGCAAAGCTTGGGGTGGTGATGCTTGGGCTGCGATCACAGGTCTCAGTGGGAGCAATGCAGCCGGACTCCGTGTCCCTGGGAATATTTGGGGAAAGGTTAAATTAATAATAATAATAATGATGATCCCAGCGTTTCAGACGGCGCCTTATCACAGTCTTCGAGACGTCTCAAAGCGCTTCACAGGATATACCGTGAAGTGTCGTGACTTTTATGTTTTGTGGGTGAGAATGGGGAATATTTGGGATAGGGTTAATTTGCGGGAATATTTCAGGGGGAGGGGGAGGGAGGGGGGGGATTGAAGACAAAATTCCCGGCTTCCGTCTTTGTTTGACACCAACTTCCTGGCCCCAGCTGTTTCCCTAATGAATAACCCATGAAGGAGGCAGCTGGAGCCCCCCCCACAGCCCCACAGCCCCCACCCCACACACACCACAGCCCACACCCCACAGCCCCCACCCCACACCCACCAAAGCCCACACCCCCCACAGCCCTCACACACCACAGCCCCCACCCCACACAGCCCTCACACACACCACAGCCCCCACCCCACACCCCCACAGCACTCACACACCCCACAGCCCCCACCCCACACACACCACAGCCCACACCCACCAACAGCCCCCACCCCACACCCCACCCCACAGCCCACACCCCCCACAGCCCCCACCCCACACCCCCACAGCCCACCACCCCACACCCCCACACCCCCACCCCACACCCACCACAGCCCCACCCCCACACCCTCACACACCCACAGCCCCCACCCCCCACAGCCCCCACCCCACACCACCACACCCCACAGCCCCCACCCCCCACAGCCCACACACACACCACAGCCCGACCAGCGCCCTCTCTGCCGCTGCTTTCCCTTTTGTTCATTTGTTCATTGGACTGGAGGCAGAGCTCGTGTGAGCCTCTCTCCCTCCTCCCTCCCTCCCTCCCTCATTCACTCCCTCCCTCCCCCTCTCCCTCCTCCCTCCCCCTCTCCCTCCTCCCTCCCTCCCTCTCTCAGTGACGAGTCAGATCTCACTGCTCGGGCACTGCGGGGAGAGTGCAAGTCATTATTCGAGCGATGCTCTGTGATCATCACTGTGTGATCGCGTTTCTCTCTGCAGCTGAATAGCTTTGGACAGCTCCTGTGGGGGCAGCTTCCCCCCCACTGCCCTCCCGGAGCACACAACCAGGGACTGTCTGTCTGTCTGTCTGTCCGTCCGTCTGTCCGTCTGTCTGTATCCGACACAGGAGAGACACAGACAGCAGAGGTGGGAGAGAGAGAGAGAGAGGCGCACAGAGGGACACACAGACAGAGGAGAGACACAGACAGAGGAGAGGCACAGACAGAGGAGAGGCACAGACAGAGGAGAGGCACAGACAGAGGAAAAGGACAGTGTTTTAAGTACCATCATCTGATCAATCGTCTGTGAGAGAAGAAGCGTTGAGAGACTTCGCTGTGTGTGCCACAAAATCTGCATAAGGACACAGACAGACGGACAGACGGTGAGTATTACACAGAGAGATGATGGTGAAAGCACAATAGGAGAGAGAAAGAGAGGCTTTTGCATTGAAACACAGTGGTGCCATGTGACAGGCGATGGGATGGGTGGATTTCTCCTCCAATGTCAATGATGCAGCTTTCTCTCTCCCCCTCTCTCTCTCTCTCTCTCTCACCCCCACCCACTCCTCTCTTGTCCTCTGCCCCCCACAGGTTGTGTGTGTGTGAAGATGGCAGTGGAAGGTGCTGCAGGTCTCTGGGAGGTGTGAGCCCTGACTGACCCTCAGCCCAGTCCACCCCATCCCTCCTGGTACAGAGCCCCAGGACCAGCCCCGCCCGGGAGTGAGGGATGAGTCTGTTAAAGCCCAGTGGGCTGAAAGCCCCAGGAAGGGTCAACAAGCACTCCAGCCCTATGGGTCGTAGCTCGGCAGCAACAACAGCGGCCCCCAAGGAAGGTAAGAGGCTGTATATGAGGCTCTCTGGGAAAGCATTGTCCTGTCTGTAGCCAGAAAGGCCACACAAAGCTGGGGTTCCCTCTGTGTGTGAGGGGAGGGGGTTAGGGGATTGAGGAATCATTTGACAGAAATTCTTTTGTCTGCTGCCAATCGGCTGTGTGAAGGGACAACAACAATAGTAATAATAATCCTTGCATTTGATGCAACGCCTTATCACGTCTTCGAGACGTCTCAAAGCGCTTCACGGGATATAGTGAATTCACTGTACATTTTGTGAGGATGAGATCAACGTGCATATGGGGGGGGAGAGTATACATGTCGTGTGCATGTTTGTCTATGTGTATATGTATGGGGAGCTACATGCAGTTATGTGTATGTATGTGGAGAGGGGGAGAGGCTGAAGACATTAGGCCAGAGACTGAGTGGCATTTTAATGCCCTCCGCCTCACACACAGATGCGCTATATAACCTTCCCTCTAAGCGCTCTGGGATGCTACCCTGTGTGAGGGGCCCTACAGCGCTATATAATAATAATAATCCTTGCATTTGATATAGCGCTTTTCACGTCTTCGAGACGTCTCAAAGCGCTTCACAGAATAGACTGTAAAGTGAATTGACCGTATATTTGTGGGCGAAACACGGCAGCGAATTGCGCACAGCAATGTCCCACAAACAGTCGTGGATTGATGTCCAAGCTGTTGTTGTTGACATTACCTATCTCCAGCCTCTAGAATCCCTGATAAGATTGCACCCCCTCCCTGCATGCACGGAGATTGTGGTTTCATCTGGTACCCTACCCCCCCCCTCTCCCATAATATTGATTTGACCAGCCTGGTTGTCAGGCAGCTTGATTCAAAGCAGCTCAAGTTATTTTTTTTTGGTTTAGGAATTGCCTTACTCCCTCAGTCTGTAGGAATAGGGGATTCTGTTTTGTCAATTTACCTGCCTTTTGAGAGAAGAAAGAATATAACAGCTAAAATAGTCATCTTTGCCTCTTTTCCCCTCCCCCACCCTGCATTCTGCTAATCATTCACTGAGAGTCCCAAGCTGCGAGTAAATTGGCTGCCATGTTCACCCACAAATGCACAGTCACTACACTTTGTAGTAAATTGTGTAAAACATTGAGGTGTTTTTACCAGTGTGGTATGGCGTTCTATCAAATACAAGGGCTACCGTGTCTCAAAGAGGTTCACAGTAATTGCGTTGAGTGCAGTGTGTGTATTTGTGGGCAAATGTGGTACCAGTGAGTGGGTGTGGCACAGTGCTTGGAGACTGATTAAAGCCGTGTTATAATCCACACCGTCTGAGCAAAACTATTCACGTTGGTGCATGTTTACCCACCTTACGCCATAGCCTCCCCCACGTGTGGTTAGTACAGCCTCGCATCTGACAGCAAGCAGCATGTTCTGTCAGGAGTTTCTGATTCCTGACTGTCCAGCGTCTTGGGATGTCCTCCCTACGTGAAAGGCGCTATATACACACACACACACACACACACAATTCTTGTTGCCTCTATTGCCTGGTTGGCCACTGACGGCACCAAATGAAAGTCTCGGCTTCCGTTCCTGGTTTGCACCGTCCCTGGCTATAAGGGCTACAATTGAAATTAGCCCCAGGACAAGCAGCGGTAAAGCTTGTCAGACAAGCACTATCGATAGCAAACCAGCCTGGCTCATCAGTTGCTGTGCAGTTTTAGCTAAATAAAACATTAGTAGTTAGCCCTCAGCACACGCCTCTGCGGTCCCCACCGCAACAACAACTTGCATTTATCTAGCGCCCCTCACGCGGGATAGGTTCCTGGAGCGCTTAAGCTTTACCTCGGTACCTAATACATTCCTGGAAAAGGGGAACAGGGTCTGTTCCTCTGAGGAGAGAGAGAGAGGACATGCTGCATATTAGATAAAGGGAAATGTCAGTGCATGTACAGAACTCAGTGTAGGTTGGAGACTCTTAAGTGCGGTGATGGGTTTCCGCGCGTGTCAGACACCCGGTGACCAGCAAAAAAAAAAGGCAGAGAAATAGTCGAGCCATTTGCCGCCCACCTTCCCTTCATCACAATAAACCCAGAACTCCCGCGGCCACTGAGCCTCCATTCATGAGCAGCTCAGCTGTGGGCTGTTGATGTTGTTGACGTTCAGTGCTGTTCCCTCTGCCGTTCCCTGCTCTCCAGCCAGGAGATGAACAGAGTCAGCAGCACAGACCAGAGCCAAACCTGTGACCTTCTTCTACACTGCACTCCCTACCCCCCACCCTCTCTCTTCACCCTCCCTTCCCCCCCCACCCCATGCAGGATTGCCTAAGAAAATCACTGACAGACAGAAAATCCCTGAGACGTCTCAAAGCGTTTCACAGAATATACGGTAAAGTGCATTGACTGCATATCTTGTGAGTGAAATTGCGGCAGCCAATTGCGCACAGCAGTCTCCCACAAGCAGTGGTGGGTGGATTGAGTGACCAAGTTGTTAGTATTTTTATTCAGACTTGACACGGGGTGGGAAGAATTTGTTTGCACAAAAAAAGTCACCATCTTAAACGTGAAGACGGCAGTTTTCAGGCTGAGACCGTGAGGAATTTCAGGGCTGAGTCTCCGCTCTCTTGTTAATTGTGTGAGTTTGGGACAGCTCTTTTGTTTGGGCCATTCTGGAGTCAAGCCCATTGCGAGATGATGCCAGGCTGTGTTGGTACCTTTTATTAGCTGTGGGCTTGCAGGAATACACTGGCATCCATCCAAAGGAACGTTTGACCAGCCTTGCTGTTTCAAGAACAAATTAGATAGATTTCTGCTAGAATCTAATACCTTGAGATACAATATATAGTTTGGGACACGACATGTCAAGCGACTACCAGGTTGGTGGAAGGCGAGCTCGATGGACCTTGGTCTTCTTTCGCCAGGAAATTCTTATGAACCTACACTGCTGTGTGCAATTGGCTGCCACGTTTCACCCACAAATCGCACACTTTACAGTATATCCTGTGTCTCAATGATGTGATAAGGCGCTATATCAAATGCAAGGATTATTATTATTATTACCCGCTCATTCACATTAACAGCAAATATTGACGCCACGTTAAAAAACACAAGATTCCCATAATAATAATTAATAATATAATCCTTGCATTTGATATAGCACTGTATCTCGTCCTTGAACCATTCACGGGATATACTGTAGCTGCCCAGTTAAAAATCTTTGGCAGGTTTGCCTCTGGCCTCCTGAGACAAAGAACGTCAGCCTTCCCTATTGCTAACAATCGGCGAAGTCTCTCCCACCTTCTCCATTGCAGCTGTTACTTGAGCTTTAGCCCTGAATTTGCAGCTGTTTTGAGCTGCGCTGGGGTAGAGAATCAGTAAACCTATTACCCAGTGTGGATCCCATATGGATGCCTGCAGGGTTCAATCCGTCCTGTCTTGTGCTGTCAGACGTACTGTGTTTGGTGCGATTTGTGGAGTCCTGCAGCTGAGTGGTTAGAGCACTCGCCTCGCAAGCGAGAGGCCCTGGGTTCGATTCCTGGGCCGGGCCAAATGTTAAGCAAGTTTCCTTACTCTACATGCTTCGGTTTAACTAACAGTAAATAGGAACCCGGTTAGAGAGACTAATGGGGAGAGAGAGCTGGCATAGTGTGGTATTACAGTGATAGCATTGCTGACAGTTTTATTTTGTGTGATATCCAATTATCTGCACTGTTTGCTTATTCGTAAAGGGGGCCCTTCCCAACCCGTGCAGACAACCATCTCTCCACTGTAATAAATAGGGCAGTCTCTGCCACCTTCTCCATAACAGCTGGTAATTCTCTCCTGTACACGGAACAATAATAACAATAATGCTGCTGCTAGGTACGCAGGAGTGTGGAGTAAGGAAACCTTTGCCTCAGGTTTCGCCCTGCTCGGGAATTGAAACCAGGTCCTGCCACTTTGTGAGGCGGTGGCGGGCAGGGCCCGGGGGAGCAGTGGCGGGCAGGGCCCGGGGGAGCGGTGGCGGGCAGGGCCCGGGGGAGCGGTGGCGGGCAGGGCCCGGGGGAGCGGTGGCGGGCAGGGCCCGGGGAGCGGTGGCGGGCAGGGCCCGGGGGAGCGGTGGCGGGCAGGGCCCGGGGGAGCGGTGGCGGGCAGGGCCCGGGGGAGCGGTGGCGGGCAGGGCCCGGGGGAGCGGTGGCGGGCAGGGCCCGGCCCAGGGATGTGGATGGTGTCCCAGTTGACGCTGTGACTGAATGGAGACACTGTGTTGGATCCCACCACCTCCTCTCGCCGTTACCATGGTGAAGTGCCCGGGCCATTGAAAGCCAAAATGCTTTGAGCTGCAGTTTTGTTGTGAGCCGAACAGCCCTCCATTCTGCTCTCAGCCTCTGCAGCGACCAGAGAGTGTGAGCGGGGCGACTGCAGAAAGCATGACATCGTCAGCAAAAAGCAACTCGGCTCAGTCACGTCCTCCTTAGGCTCCGTGTCTGCACTGTCTCAGTGCAATGATCTCTCCCAGTGCTGTGGGAGAACTCCAGCCCAGCTCGGTCTCTCTGTCTGTAAACAGAGGCTGTGTACAAAAAAGATATTTTTAGCTTGCAGATGACTTATTGTTGATGCTGGGCTGCGTGTGTGTGTGAGAGAGACTGTGCTGAGCAGGCTTGATGGACTGAATGGTCTCCTCCTGTTCCTAAACATAGTGTATAAACATAATAATAAAACAGTAATCCTTGCATTTGATATAGCGCCTTATCACATCTTTGAGATGTCTCAAAGCTCTTCACAGGATACACTGTAAAGTGAATTGAGTGGCGCAAACCACTACAATACAGAGCGAATCCCACTGATCTAGTCTAGAAATAGCAGCTCCCGACCACCATTAATATCATAGGTTAAGAAAGAAAGGACTTTCGATAGCATTTTATTATATTAAAGCACTTCACAGGCAGTTACTATCAAATGGAGCGTCTTGAGACAAATGAGGGAGGGACTCCACGATGGAGTTCCAGAGAACGGGGACAAATTGGCTGAATGCCCCCTCGCCCGCTGATGGTGGGTTGGATAGGGAGGGGGGACATGAGGCTGGTACCCCTGAGCGAGGGGGTGACGGGGACAGTGGGTTTGAAGGAGGTTGGGGGAGGCGGAGCGGGGGGGCGAGAGTGTGGTGGGTTTGTGTGAAGGTGAGTGAGTGAGTGAGCGCGGAGCAGCCAAGCCCAGCTGTACGGTTATATCGCTGAGCACCAACACCACTGCGACTCTTCCGATCAATGGGCAGAAAGGCCGACGGGGACCCCTCCCCCGGCTCTGAAATAATGGAACAGCCGAGGAAGCAGGGACCAGAGTGAGATGAGCAATCACTATGGCAACAGTGAAGGGTCCCGACAGTCCCTGTCTACAGTGAGGTGGAGGAGTCTGGGGTTATAAGCCAAGTTACAGGCACCGCGCCTGTCGGTCTTTACTCTTAAAGCGTTATCCAGCACGAACGACCTGGAGCCCGGCTCACTATAGTGTGTCTGCACTCGCTCCGTGACCTTAAAAACACACCTACATCAGTCAGCCGCCAGCTCACTGGGCACGGAGCAGCAACAACAACTTGCATTTATTCAGTGCCCTTCACACCGGGCAGCCTATACACACTCACACAGCAGACTGACACAGATGGCCACCGTGTCAGTCTATATCCTTCCCCTGAGTGACTAAAGTGTTGCTTGATCTCCTCCAGACACGATTTAGTTGGTACTCACATAGGAAATAGAGCCGAGAGCACAAATACTGCAGGAAACCTTCTTTGAGAACAAAAATAAACCCCGTTTATGAATCCTGATGAACAGCGGGAGGTTATTTTCACCCATCGGTGAATCGGTTACAAGGGACGTGAGCTGGGACTCGCTGCCTTAAGGTGGCTTTAAGCTGCTGGAGAAACGCATTGAAACCAATTCCAGAGGGACCTCCTGAGACCTAAATTTTAAGCCTCAAAGACCATTCCTTAGTCTGTTGACCAGACGTGATAAGACACTGTATCATATGCAAGGATTATTGTTATTATTATCATCATTGAAAGAGCTTTCCCCATTGGCACAGATGAGTTAGCTGGTAGCAGGAAGTGGCTGGGGTTCCAAGCTCTCTCATTTAAGGCGGTGGTTACCGTATAAAATTACAGACTGTAGCAAAACATGGTCGTGGTGTCTGAGTTACTGTGGCTCGGAATAAAGAGCTCCCGGGTTCCGCCCCGTCAGAAAAACAGAAAGCATCAGTCCTTAAGACAGCCGCGGGGGCGGGTGGAGAGAGGAAGTCGAGGAGCGAGGGAATATGTACGTACAGGAGACTTCATAGAGGTTTTAATTTTTAACTCCCATCCTGAGCCCCTCCGCTTTGCCTCCTTCAAGGCCCATCTCAAGACATTCCTTTTCGACTGCACCTTCGATATCTTCCCTCCTCTGCCCCCCACCCTCCGCCCCTCCCTGATCCCAACCCACAGCTCGGGTGCAGTACATGGTGAGTCCTGTGAAGTGTTTTGAGGTGGCCATTGATATCGCTGTTTGGCCTCCTTAACATGGCCTCCTCTCCCTGTGCTTGGCTTGCGAAGGTTCCCCATTGCACAAGCAGAATGCTGCCGCCCCGGCCTCTGTGGCTGACCGGTTGGGCTCCAAGACCACGGAGGTGGGAGACGACTTTATTGGGGACTTTACGGTCGGCGAGCGGATCTGGGTGAACGGCGTGAAGCCCGGCGCCATCCAGTTCCTGGGAGAAACCCAGTTCGCTCCGGGCAAGTGGGCCGGGGTGGTTCTGGATGAGCTGGTGGGCAAGAACGACGGGTCGGTGGGAGGCGTCCGGTACTTCCAGTGTGAGGCTCTGCAGGGCATCTTCACCAGACCCTCGAAGCTCTCCCGATACCTGTCCACCGACGGCGGGGGCAGTGACACCCACTCGGCCGAGTCCGTGACCATCACCCACCCGTCCCCCCATCACGGCGCGGCCAACCCCACCCTCTCAGCCCAGAGGGTCAACTGTACTCTCCCGCTGAGGGAGAGCATCCTCAACAACTCCATGAAGACCGGCAACGAGTCGGGATCCAACCTCTCCGACAGCGGCTCTGTGAAGAAGGGGGACAAGGACCTCAGGCTGGGAGATCGGGTTCTGGTAAGTCCTCCCGGTAAGGAGTGGTTGGGGAGGGACTGGGTGGGGGTTTGGCGCAGTTGTTCAGACATCCTCTCCCTCCCTCTTCATAGGTGGGCGGCACCAAGACAGGAGTGGTGAAGTACGTGGGGGAGACGGACTTTGCGAAGGGGGAGTGGTGTGGTGTCGAGCTGGATGAGCCACTCGGGAAAAATGACGGAGCTGTAGCCGGTACCAGGTAATGTATCCCTCACCGACTCCACTCTCGACAACAGACAACAACGTATATGAACCTGTCCGTTCCCTCGGCTCAGCGGGCTCCGGTCTGCTCCAAGTCCCCACCTGCCCCGCCCCATCATCTGCAGTGAGACCTTCAGCCTCTCTGCCTGGGGATCGAACCCCAGTCCTTCTCGCTTGCAAGGCGTGTGCGTTAACCACTGACCTGCTGGACCTCACTGAATCTCACAACCACTGGTGATTCCATGTTCCTCTGGTTGAGGTTGTGCAGTGCATACCTGACTGACACTCGCGCTTCTCACACTCGGTTCATTGCAGCTCAGATGTTTTCTCCTGATTTTTGTGCGTCTTTACAGATACTTCCAATGCCCACCCAAGTTTGGCCTTTTTGCTCCAATTCACAAGGTCATGCGGATCGGCTTCCCCTCCACCACCCCGGCCAAAGCCAAGAAGAGCAAGAGGATGGCCATGGGCGTTTCGTCCCTCACCCAGAGCCCCAGCAGCTCCTCCATCAGCTCCGTCAGCTCGGTGGCCTCGTCTGTGGGCGGCAGGCCAAGCCGCACAGGACTGGTAAGAACCTACTGACCATATTCCTAGAACGTACTTGTTATTAATAATAATAATAATAATCGTTGCATTTGATGTAGCGCCTTATCGCGTCTTCACAATGTCTCAAAGCACTTCACTGGATATACTGTTATATATATTAAAGTGAATTGACTGTATATTTTGTGGGTGAAACACGGCAGCCAATTGCGTACAGCAGTGAGTGTCCCACAGACAGTCGTGGATTAAGAGACCAATTTTTTTTGAGGGATTATTACCGGAAAAGCGATTTGCCAATCGACTAACAACCGGGTTCCTACTTACTGCTGGTAAACAGAGGCGTGTGGAGTAAGGCAACTTGCCCTAACATTTCGCTCTGCCCAGGAATAGAACCCAAGTCCTCTTGCTTGCGAGGTGAGTGCGCTAACCACTGAGCTACAGGACTCCACTTTGGGATCTTTTCCGACACAAAAGGCTGTGTGTTAAGCACGAGTTGTTGATGTTGATGTGTGTGGCCTCTCTCCAGCTGACGGAGACGTCCTCCCGCTACGCCAGGAAGATCTCGGGCACCACAGCCCTGCAGGAGGCTCTGAAGGAAAAACAGCAGCACATCGAGCAGCTGCTTGCTGAGCGAGACCTGGAGCGAGCCGAGGTAGCCAAGGCCACCAGCCACATCTGTGAGGTGGAGAAGGAGCTGACAGTGTTGAAGGCTACACACGAGCAGGTGAGGTGACATTCTGGCATAGAGAGAGGCTCTGGTTGGACCAGGATCAAACCATCCGATCCTGGTCTGTAAACTGGAGTTTATTCACCACACCATTTGGCCTGCCATATAGACCTGTCCGTTTCCTCCGCTCAGCGGGGGTTCCAGCCTGCTCCACATTCCCCTGCCTGGCCCACCCCACCATGGCCGGTCGGGCCTTCAGTCTCTCAATCCCGTAGTCCCTTCGCCTCATTCCCTCCCTCGCTTCCTTCAAGGCACGTCTCAAGACTTTCCTCTTCGACTGCGCCTTTGGGTACCTCCTACCCCACCCTCCCTGCCCTCCACTCCTCCTGATCCCAACCCTGAAAATTTGGCATTGATAAAATCCTCCAGTAAATGGACAGTCGCTTGTGAGTGCCCTCTGCCTTGCGGAGTGACTGATGTTCTTTGTTGCAGTTCGTGGCCGAGGCTGAGGCTAATCTCCAGCGTGTGGGAACCCTGCTAAACAATGCGGAGAGACAAAAGGTGGAACTACTTAACACACTGGAGGAGGAGAAGAGGTAAAGGCAGTGCTTTGTCTAAGATAAAGAGTTCTAGACTATCTAATCGTTCCTTGTAGCTCATTGCTCTATCACTCATTTGGTTTTACCTCCTCGCACTTCAAACACTTTCCCCGACTCTGGACTTAAACGTTCATGCTCTCAGATGCTGGACAAACAGTGTAGCCCCCGTATCACCGTGTATCCCGCCCACAAAATACCCAGTCAATTCACTTTACAGTGTATCCTGTGAAGCGCCATGAGACGTCTCGAAGACGTAATAAGGCGCCGTATCAAATGCCAGGATTATTGTTGTTATTTTGCTTCATAACTAAACCTTTTTCTTTTTATGGTTCGACAGGAAGATTGAAGATCTGCAATTCCGAGTGGAGGAAGAGTCGATCACTAAAGGGGATCTGGAGGTAAAGGCTTCAATGCAAATTATCCTCTCCTACAATGAAACACATAGCGCTCAATGATTTGGCAACCAAGAGGTGCTGGACCTTAACTCAGAAGCCTTGGGTTTAGTGTGAAGATGCGGAGATTCCAGGCCTGAAATTCCACTTAGTCTCAGCCTGTGATACCTGTGATCATTTTGTCTTGAAATTTTTTTTAAAAAATGCACTGAATTGTCGTAAATTCTTCAATCTGTTCTTGATTTAGAAGCCGTTTCTTTTCAAAACAATGCTGTACAAAAACAAAGTGAAACTTCTTTTTTACACACTATAGCCCCAGTGAAGATTATTCATCAGATTAGAAATCTGCAGGTAATTTACCTGTCTGATCCTCGGGGGGGTGAGGTGGGGAGGGTGAGAAGGGGGGTATCACTGCTTCGAGGGAGAAGGAATGAATCCTTTGGGAGTGGGAATGTTGGAGCAATAACCGAATGGTATTGGATTCTCCCCTTTCTGTCCGACTGTGTAACTTCACTTTGTAATCTTTAGCCTTTGTTTCCTACTGATTGTCCTACTGAGAGTTACTCTCTCTCTTTCCTGCCCCCCTCTCTCTCTCTCTTCCCCACCCTCCCTCTCTTTCTTCCCTCTCCCCCCTCCATTTCGCTCTCTTTCCCCCCCTCTCTCTTACCCCACACCCTCTCTCTCCCCCACTCTCCCCCTTTCTCTCTCTCTCCCCCCCCACCGGCTGTCTCTCCCCCCCCCCCCACCATCTCTCTCTACCCTCTTTCTCGGGGACAGACACAGACAAAGTTGGAGCATGCCCGTATTCGGGAGCTCGAGCAGAGGCTCGTGTATGAAAAGGCCAAAGCTGAGCGACTCCAAAAGGAGTTTGAAGACACGAGGGTAAAGGTGGTTGTGGGACGGGGCTTGCTGTCAGCTTGTAGATTGCCTGTGGGCGATGTGGCTTCACAATGCTTCATTTTGCTCTCACCCCACTTGGTGTCTCACTCACTCCCTGCTTGGAACAAATGGGCTTGGGTTTCTTTCACATCTGCGTTGGAGAGGCTTTTTATTTGCGAGCTGCTATTTCGCTCTGCTTAGCTGCTTGGCACGCTTTTCGTAACTGATGATGGTCTGTATCGGGGCGACTAGGCAATGCAAGGTCGCTGGTGGGTGTGAGTGAGAGTAGAGAGGTCCTCCCAACTGACTAAACCTCTCAGTAAAGCCCAGCTTCCCTGCTGTCCAGCCCATTGGCTGCATGTGGGGTTATGGTCTGTTCAAAGCCAATCTCCCTGCAGTGCTGGTGAAGGGTTACAAGCCAAGCTTCCCTGGGAGAGAGCTGCCGGTGAGAGTTAGCTGTTTGGAATGTATATAATAATCGATATAATCCTTGCATTTGACATAGTGCCTTATCACATCGTTGAGCTGTCTCAATACAGTCCAGTCATTTGACAGTATATTCTGTGAAGTGCTTTGAGACGTGATAAGTTGCTATATCAAATGCATGGATTATTATTATTATTATAATGTCACATTGTGACCGGGCCCTAGATGGTGAACCCAGAGGGAGAGTTCGAGTGGGAGTGTGTCGTGCGCTCACTACTTTTTCCTCACTTTCAGCTCACGACCGAAGCTGAGAAGTCCAGGATTGCCCAACTCGAGGAGGAGCTGGAGTTGAGGAGGAAGGAGATGGAGGAGCTGCAGTTGGGGCTGAGAGACAGTGACAATCCCGAGCACAGCCTCAGTCTCCAGTCCGAGACCTTCAAACTACGGGAGCAACTCCTGTGTGCCAACAGGGAGCATCAAGTGGAGAGCAACACCCTGAGGGAGCAGCTTGAGAGCAAGGTGAGTAGGAACCCACTTGTTAGTCGATTGGCCGATCGCTTTCCGGGGGTAATAATCCCTTCAAAAATAAATAAATAAAAAATGATAACAATGGGGTCACTCAATCCACGACTGTTTGCAGGACACTGCTGTGCACAATTGGCTGCCGCCTTTTGTCATAAAACATACAGTCAATTCACTTTACAGTAGATTCTGTGAAGCGCTTTGAGACGTCTCGAGGACGTGATGAGGCGCTATATCGATTACTAGGTTTATTATTATTATTATTATTAAGGTGAAGGAGCACCAGCAAGAGACGGAGAGGCTGAAGGCTGCCAACACCAAGTACAGCCAGGATATCACAGAGTTAAGGCAGCGACTGGACCAAGCCACCAAGGAGAACATGGAGATGATGGACGGCTGGAAGGACAAGTTGGACAACTTGGTGTCTGACCACCAGAGGTCGCTGGAGGAGCTGAAGCTCTCGTTGATCTCGGGCTCGGACGGGCAGAACAGTGAGCTGGTGGAGCTCAGAGCTACACTGGAGAGCTTGAAGATGGAGCAGCAGCTGGAGCTGGAGAACCTCAAAGCCAAGCATGAGATCGAGACGGCCGTGTACATCAAGGAGAGAGAGGATGCCAGAGACAAGTTACAGGAAGCCAAGAGCGAGCTGGCGGAACATAACGATGTCTGGAGAGCCCAACTGGAGGCCGCCACCAGTCAACAGAACCAGGACCTCCTGATGGTCACCGATCAGCTGCGCAAGACCCAACTGAGACTGAACGAGCAGGAGGAGCTGCGAGACGGCTACAAGACCCAAGCCCAGGCCATCAGCTTCCTGAAGGAGCAGATCTGTCTGGCCGAGAGGAAGATTCTAGACTATGAGGTCCTGCAGCAGTCGGAGGCTCTGGCCAAGCAGCAGGTCTGGAGTTTGCAGGAGACGCTGAGAGCCTCCGAGAGTAAGATCAAAGCCCTCGAAGCTCATCCCCCACCTCAGGTACCCGTCAGACCCCAAATTGAGCATCTCCCTCTTTCTCTCTCTCTCTCTCTGGCCTGATTGTGATAGGAGAAGCGAATTGAGCCATCTTCGCTCAATACCCTGTCCGACGTCTATGGGCTTGAGGAAACCCCTTCCCACCACCCCCCACCCACTCCATCCTCTCCGCAATCTCAGGCCTCTGTCACGTTGCCCGCTCCCTCTACTCCGCCATCTTCATTTTGCCCACAATATATACAGTCAATTCACACTACAGTATATTCTATGAAGTGCTTCATGAGACGTCTCGAAGACATGATGAGACGCAATATAAAATGCAAGGATTATTATCAATATCTTCAGATGATCATTCACCTACTATATCCCTCCCTCCCTCTCCGTTTTCAAAACCCACCTGAAACTCAGCTCTTTGATAGCACCTTTAGTCATCTACCTCCTTCCACCACCCTTCTCTCCCCCCCTTCAACCCCCCCAACACTGCACTATCATGTCTGCCTAGACCTTGAGCTCAAGGTGATGCTTGAACTATTAATTGAGCCCAAATTAAGGTTAATCCGAATCTTAAGCACAGTTTTTTAGTCGAATTATGTTACTTTATACAGTGGAGAAAATGTAGTTTACTTACATATAAAAACCCAGGAGATCAATGAGAAACTTGTATATGATTTGGAATGTTGTTTTTCAGGCAAACCTTAGTGTATTATATATGTAGAGAGTTCTGTCTTCCCCTTACTGTACAGTAACTGTCGTTCATGTGTCCGCAGCCTGTGGAGTGCAACGACTGGCCGAAAGAGAAACAGCACATGAAACAGGCCATGGAAGGTAATGATCTCTGAGGTCATTACTAACTGTTATACCTGTGACCACCTTCCTCTCCTGCTTCTAACATTGTCTCTCTGTGTTCAGACCTGTTCGAAAAGCTCAACAGAAGGGAAAAGGAAGTTTCCTCGGTGACTTCGCAGAACGAGTTATTGAAATCCCAGGTGATTGGTAAGTAAGTGAACTGGGTTCCTACTTACTGCTAGTAAACAGAGGTGACTGCTCTAACCACTGAGCTACACAATAAATAATACAACGTTGTTTTAGGCCACGCACTCGTTGTGAGGAGGAGAAAGATTCTTAGCCTGAGTTGGGCGACTCGCTCGCTTTGACTTGAAGAGGTCACAGTGGGGAGGAGACGCAGTGCTTTCTCCTCAGATTGCAGGATCTGCACATGTAACCAAATGCCTGTGCGCTCTCCCATCGAGCCCCATGTGTCTCTCGCGCTCTCCCAGCTGAGCCCATTCATCGCTAATCCACGGATTTAAGATGGGGAGAGAAAGCCGTTAGCGGCAACACCAGGTGCTGGTTGGTTGGTTGGTGGCCGGGTGCGATGCCAGGAAGTGGCTCTCACCTCTATCTGATTTGTTTTTTAATGGGAAAACTTTTTCACCCAAATGCTAGTGGAAATGTGGAACTTTCCCCCTCCCCCTACCAAAAAAAGGCTGTGGATTATGTGGATTAAACTATCTGTCGGGTCAGGGTATCAAGGCATAAGGGGCAAGGGCGGGTAATTAGAGTCGAGGTACAGATCAGCCGTATTGTCACCCACAAAATATACAGTGAATTCACTTTATCATATATCCTGTGAAGCGCTGTAAGACGTCTTAACGATGTGATAAGGCGCTGTATCAAATGCAAGGATTATTATTATTTATTATGATCTAATAGAATGGCGGGACAGGCTCGAGGGGCTGAATGGCCTACTCCTGTTCCTATCGGTGGGTGGGTGGTGGGGGGTTGGAGGGGTAATTGGGAATATTCCTGGTGTATCACGGGGATGTGTGAGCTGGTGTTTGTCGTTGGCAGCTCTGGAAGGGAGGAGCCGCGGGGCGGAAAAGCGGGCGGAGATGCTGGGCAGAGAGAAGGGACGACTGGAGGGAGAGCTGGAGAGTCTGGCCCGCAAGTCACACGATGCTTCAGGGCAGCTGGTCATCATCAGCCAAGAGCTGCTCAAAAAGGAGAGGTGAGGGGGCGGTGTAGGTGTGAGGGGGGGGGGCAGGATGTGGGGGAAGGGGCAGGACGAGGCGGAGGGACTGGAGCCAACGTGATTCGGGAGCAGAAGAAAGTGAATCAACCATCAAATGCTTTGGTTTCTCTTCTCCCCCCTTTCCCGCCCCCCCTCCCCCTCAATATCCTGGCCTCTGCGGGGCCCCTGCTCTGGGATGTGGGACCCTGGGACCCGGTGGCAGCAACCTGAATGAGCTGCGTTCTCTGCTCCTGGAGACCAGCCGGCAGCCGGGAGCCGGGGAGAGGGAGCTGAGCCGTGAGGTGCACAAAGCCGAGTGGAGGCTGAAGGAGCAGAAACTTCAGGAGGACATCAAGGTCCTGAGGGAGAAACTGCAGGTTCTCGTGAGTAACAGCAAGATTATCACTGATAATAATCCTCACATTTGTCATAGCAGCACCTTATCATGTCGTTCAAACGTCTCAAAGCGCTTCACACTCTCTCTCACACATACACTCACTCTCTCTCTCTCTCACTCACTCTTACTCGCTCACTGTCATACAGACACTCTCTCACACTCACTCTCGCACTCACTCTCTCTCACAGGGAACAGAGAAGTTTAAACCAGATCAGAAGCGCCGCCCGGCCTCTCTGCAGGGTCCGGAGCCTGACTCAGAAATTTCCAAACTGCAGCAGCGGCTACTGAACACCGAGGAGACCCTGCGCAGTGCCCTGGAGCAGAACCAGCAGCTGGAGAAGCTCATGGAGGCCATGCAGGTACGTGACAGATACAACCACAAGCATTTACACAGCGACCCTCACGCAGAGTAACATCCCAGAGCACTTGGCATACACTGGCCTCTGAGTTTCAACAACAGCAACTGATATTTACAAAGAGCCGCTCACATCGGGAGGACGTCCCCAGGCACTGGACAGTCAGGGATTTGGACCCGAGCTGGGGTTTGGGATTGGGGGGGGGGGGCAGGGACGGTGGAGGGTAGGGAGGGTGACCGAAGAGGAGGATCTTGAGACGTGCCTTGAAGGAGGCGAGGGAGGAGGCGAGGTGAAGGGACTGTGGGTTACAGCAATGGCACACACTGTACAGTGGGATACAGTATGGGGAGTGGGGGAGAGGGGGTGGGACATAACGTGGATTACTGGGCTAACCTGCAATGCAGTTCTGTGCGGCCCTGTGACAGTCCCGAGGTAACAGTCTGTTGGTGTTTGTGTGTAACAGACGCTGGATAGCGCTGGATCTGCTAACGGGGTCCACCAACAGGGACAGCTGGACCTTGTGAGAGAAACCAGGTCCTTCAAACAAGAGGTGAGCGGTCATTCACATCATCATTGCGCACACGTTAAAAAGAATAGTATCTGTTTAGATACGGTAAAACTCGCCTAAGTCTTATCTTTGTAAATCGTACGATCGCCCAAGTCATAAGTTATACATCCACCCGAGTCTCGTTCAGTCTCCTAGACTTCTTCGCACTTGTTGTATTAATGGCCACTATCCTCCACTACTCCTGCACTTAGCGCCATCGAATCGTGTGAACCGTAGTCTTGATCCATTTACCGGGCTGCGTTGAATTACACATGTGCAGATTATTGATTAAAGCAAGTTTTATACCACTTGTGCTGTTTGCCTGCAACTTGGACTTCGTGTGAGTCCTATTTAATGTTATGGTTCCCAACGGTGAGGATGTGTTGCTGTGGCCACCCTGTGGGATTCCCACGTTCTCAATCTCGGGATCAGGAATCTCTGACACTCGAACCTTGTGATTTGACCGTGGGGTTTCCTGTCTCCCAGCAGGACTGCCCCCGACAGCGATCCCCACAGCGACAGCTCGACCCCAACAGAACCAAACAGCTGTTAGTGACGGAGAACAGGAGAATAGAGAAACTCTTCAAGGAAATGTATGTATGAGCTGTGGTCCTACTCATCACCTCCCTTTGCTAAAACAATAATAATAATAATGATAATCCTTGCATTTGTTGCAATCCCTTATAATGTCTTCAAGACATCTCAAAGCGCTTCACAGGATACACTGTAAAGTGAATTGACTGTATATTTTGTGGGCGAAACGCGGCAGCCAATTACGCACAGCAGCGTCCCCACAGACAGTCATGGATTGATTGAGTGACCACATTTTTTTATTACCCCCGGAAAAGTGATCCACCAATTGACTAACAACCGGGTTCCTACTTACTGCTAGGTGCACAGAGACGTGTGGAGTGAGGAAACTTGCCCAAAGTTTCGCCCCGCCCAGGAATCGAGCCCAGGTCCTCTCGCTTGCAAGGCGAGGGCTCTAAACACTGAGCTACAGGACTCCATATCTCTTAGGAGTGAGCACTGAAGCAAATAAATACCTCAGTATATGTGTAGTTCAGGACATCGTGTGTGCGTGCGACTGCCAGGATGGTGGAAGGCAAACTGGATGGACGTGGTCTTTTTTTCATCTAGCAAATTCCTATGTTCATAATAACAGGTGTCAGCCTGGCTCAGCTGTGGGTTCAACCCCCCGATCAGGAACTTGGAGCTCATGGTCCAGGCTGGCATCCAACATGGGGGGAAGAATTCCTACTGAGTGACTGAGCCCAGTTAATCCTCTCTCCTGTCTCTGTAGAGAAGAGATGAGTGTTTGCGCGTCGCCCGAGTCACTGAAGGCAGCGGCCGATCTGCCCACCAGACAATCCTCGAACGACCACGACGAGACCCTGGACAAGGTGAGTAACAGGCGGACGGCAGCCTTCATCACACAAGGTCAGTCTGGCTGAAGAAGACCTTTCGGTCCAACTGATCTCACCCCTCCCTCCCTCCAATCTTCCATCCTTCCATCACAATATCAAGCTGTCTGTTTTTTGTAAATGAGTTCAGTGTCCTGACCTCGACCAGCGTTCCTGATGATCTGTTCCCATCGTTGGGTAAACAAAATCTTCCCGGTGTCTGTCCTGAAATTGCCCTTCGTACCCCCGTAGAGATTGTTGTCGGCGTCGTCATCGTACAGTTGACTAACCTCAGGTTCAAGTGACTGGAGCTCATGTGTGTTGAGAGTTCCTCAGCGCATCGGCAAACTCCCCGCAGTACCCGCTCGAGGACCACAAGGCGGCAGCAGAGGACACGATGAGCTCACACTGACGTGACCCGGTGGCTGAGAGAGAGCGCAGACAACGACAACAAGTGACATTTACGCCGTGACTCTCACGTCGGGAGGACGTCCCCGGGCGCTGGACAGTCAGGGATTTGGACCTGAGGCGGGGGTTGGGATCAGGAGGGGGTGGAGGGCAAAAAAGATATTAATAATTTGCTGACTCAATCCCCGACTGTGGGACACCGCTGTGCACAACTGTTTGTCGCAAAATTCTCTTTACAGTGTATCCTGTGAAGCGCTTTGAGACGTCTCGATGACGTGATGAGGCGCTGAGTCAAATGGTGGGATTATTGTTATTGTAAGATCTTTAAACTTCATCTCTCTCTCTCTCTCTCTCTCTCTGCTCCTCGTCCGCCCCCAGGACCTGCACTGATGAAAGGACAAGTCACAGCGACTCCATCTCCGTTGCCCGTCTCACAACTTCGCCGCCCTGAAGCCTCTGTATATTTTACCGCGTCGCATTCCTGGGACGTTAGCCCCGAAAGCAACCCCTCTCTCCCCCCCCCACCCCACCCCCCCAACAGCTTCCAGAGATCACACCACCAGCTCTGCCCCCACCTGCAGCCATTTACAGCAATTAGTTGTATTTATGTAGCGTGTGAGCTCCGTGTTCAGCACTCGCACTACCCATCTAAGCACTGTGTACACTGTGTATATAAGTATGGTGCGTGGATTGTCCGTGTGGTTAGCATGTGAGTACCGTGTGAGGGCCCGGCGCACGGATCGGTGAGCAGCGTCTGTTAGTGAAGAGATGGCTACAACTTCATCCGTGCCCCAAAAACAGGAGTCCTCCACTAACGACTGCTCCCTCTCCCTCCCCTCACTCCCAGAGCTAAGGCACTCGATCACGTGCAGGGATTTCAGCCTAACCCTGAGCTCCGACACAGATGGTTGTTTTGTTGCAAGCGAAATTCCCACGAATTTCACACCTTAAACATAATCTTTTTTCTCTACGTTGTCAGATGTGCCGTCACACACACGGAATTCTTGGCCAAAATCAACTCCTACCAATTCCTTGGTGCCATTTTAATCTTTTGGGACTTGTGTCTGTGTGTGTGTGTGGGGGGGGGGGGGGGGGTGGGGGGGTGGGGGAGCCTCGCTACGCCAACAGGTGTCCACATTATTTGCCTGAGAGTCTAGAAACCTCCAGAAGTCCCTTTGCCGATTTTTGGTTTCCAATAACTTGTGGTGCAGATTTTCTGGTTTGCCCTTTCGAGTCAAAATGAGAAGTAGTTGAACTTAGTGTAAATAAAGTCTGTTAATCTATAGACCCTGTGAAGCTGTGTCCATCCGACAGGTAATTAACTGTGGGGGAATCACTGTAATTTCTTTTGTAGCCTTTACAAACTGGTTCCTAAATTGTAGTGAGGGGTTTGCACTCTATCTCTATGGTTAACCTTCATTTTATTTCTCTCTCGCTCTCTTCCTGTACATAATGCTGTAAAGAGTCTGCGATGCCACTAACACAACATGTACTTCCTGTGTAGCAGATGGAAGTAAACAAGAGAAAGGTTATCTGATGAACTGGGGCTGGTGCAGGTTGGTTCTGTGCCCAGAATCTGGCGGAACAGGCATGTTTGCTCTCTTCCTGACGTCTAAACAGGAAGATGAAAAGGTCTCCAAGGGTCAAACATTAAAGGGCGAGGTGTGCCTCACGGATTCTCTTGACCTGCACTGACCTCGGCTTGCGACTTGCCCACAGTGTCCGGCTGCTCCCACCAACCACTGTCGTGTCAACTCAAGTGAAACCAAGATGGCTGCTCGTCTGCTTTCCAAAATAATTCAGAGTGTCTTAAAAGGAGAGCTTTTGTTGGTCGTGCGCCGATCGTGGGGTCTTGATGTGCATTCATTATCTTCATTGCACAAACTGGCTCCAATTTCCAATTCTCCCTCCATTTTTTTTATTTATGTGGAGTTCTGTAGCTCAGTGGTTCGAGCACTTGCTTAGCAAGCGAGAGGACCTGGGCTCGATTCCCGGGCCGGACAAAACCTAAAGCAAGTTTCCTTACTCCACACACCTCTGTTTACCTCGCAATACATAGGAACCCGGTTGTCAGTCGATTGTCAGATCATTTTCCCTGGGGTAATCCTTCCACAATTTTTTAAAAAATAATAAATTGGTCACTCAATCCACGACTGTTTGTGGGACACTGCTGTGCACAATTGGCCGCCGCATTTCACCCACAAATATACAGTCAATTCATTTTACAGTTTATTCTGTGAAGCGCTTTGAGGCGTCTCGAAGACATGATAAGGTGTATCAAATGCCAGGATTATTATTATTAACTTTAACTGGACGATAAATTATCAGTTTCCACAGGAGAGGACGAGGAGTGCATACAGGGAGCTGCCATATACACACAATATATAATATATATAACATACTGCAATATGTAGGTCTTGATAGGTACATTCTTTGACTATTTCCAGTGTTACTTGACTTCCTGAGAAAGGTCTGGGGTTTGCAGTGAGATAGTGTTTGTGTTTTGAGGAGCAGAGCAATGTCATCTGTGACTGTGGGGTGGGGGGAGACACTGAGCTGAATGCAGCTCTCAGTGTGATTTGGACCAGGTTAAAGTGGGTGGGTGGGTGGGGGGAAATGCACTGTTTTCTGTGAATGTATGAGCGAGATTGACGGAGCGATGCATTGCTGAAAGGCTCCCGTGCAGCTGTTAATGCGACGAGATGCTGCATTGCCTCGAGCGGGGTGGGGGTGGGGGGGGGGGGGGGGCCCGGGGAATGTGAAACAGCCCCATTGTACTGCAAGCCCTTATGATGTGGATTACCAGATCGATCCGAACAGAATCACTATTGTCTTTTTATGTGTCAAGCTGGTTGTGAATATTTAATCTTTAACACCCGGTCCCTAGCAAATAGCTAATACTCTCCCCGTATCAGTCGAGTGCATGAGATGTACATGTGTTAACCTAGTTTTCAAAATAAAATGAATCCTGTTTTTTCTTTGACTTCTTTAGTTATCTTCTCGTCTCTGTGAGACTTTACGCAGTAGATATACATAAGAACACATCTGAAGCTGTTAACCCAGCAAGCCAAAGAACTAACGGGTAGGTAGGGCGGTCCCGGTGGACCAGCAGTGGGAAAGCTCGCCAGACAGCGATGGCAATGGCAAACTGCGCGGATTTAGCTGATGAGACTCCAGCAGTTACCGCGCATTCTGGGGACCCCCAAGTCTTGGCTCTTGCCAACCCGCGCCTAATACTTCCTGGAATTAGGTAAGCAGGAAGCATCCCTCCAGGGAGAGAGAGAGAGAGAGAGTGCGCATTCCATTCCATTCCAACAATCTCTCTGGGATTTCCGCGTGTGGGTCGGATCCAAAAAAACCAAAAAACAATAATAAAAAAAATTGGTCATTTTCAATCCACGACTGTTTGTGGGACATTGCTGTGCGCAATTGGCTGCCGCGTTCGCCCACAAATATACAGTCAATTCACTTTACAGTGTGTTCTGTGAAGCGCTTTGGGACGTCCTCCCGACGTGAAAAGCGCTATATCAAATGCAAGGATTATTATTATTATTATTATTATTGAAATCTCCGCTCGGTTTGGAGAATCTTTAAGCACCGTGCCGGGTTTCCACATTGCCGCCCGCCCACCCACCCACCAGGCCAAAGGGTTAGAGCAAAAAGGTATGTTTAACATTCGCAAACTGACTGACCCACAAGGTCTTATTTCAGAAATGGGCCCGAAACACAGAATAAAGATTTGGTCACTCGATCCACGGCTGTCTGCGGGGACCGTCACTGCTGCGCGCAATTGGCTGTCGCGTTTCGCCCACAAAAATATACAGTCAATTCACTTTACAGTAATATTCTGTGGGGCTTTGAGACGTCTTAAAAGGCGCTGTATCAAATGCAACGATTATTATTATTATTGTTATTATCAGATATTGTTTTCTCAGACTCCCCTGAAAGCCACAGGAGACAGTTACAGCAGAGCTCCGGGGACACAGTGCAGTCGGCCATTTAGATGTCAGGTCTGTGTGTGTGTGTGACTGTGAGTGACTGAGTGTCTGTGTCTGAGCTCAGAGAAGGTCACATGTTTCTCAGCCTCTAATCTACGCCCTTAAAGAAAGGACAAATAGAACCGCAGAGCCTTAAATCCTGTGGATTATCAAACTCCAGCACATGGCTAGTTACATGCATTAGCTCTCCCCCCCCCCCCCACCCCCCAACAAACACCCCCCCCCCCCAGCAAACACCTCCCCCCCCAGCAAACACCTCCCCCCCCCAGCAAACACCTCCCCCCCCCACCCAGCAAACACCCCCCCCCCACCCACCCAAACACCCCCCCCCCACCCACCCCAGCAAACACCTCCCCCCCCCCACCCCAGCAAACACCCCCCCACCCCCAGCAAACACCTCCCCCCCCCCACCCCAGCAAACACCCCCCCCCACCCACCCCAGCAAACACCCCCCCCCACCCACCACAGCAAACACCCCCCCCCCACCCCAGCAAACACCTCCCCCCCCCCCCCCACCCCCCCCCCCCGCAAACACCCCCCCCCCCAGCAAACACCTCCCCCCCCCCCCCCAGCAAACACCTCCCCCCCACAGCAAACACCCCCCCAGCAAACACCTCCCCCCCCAGTAAACACCTCCCCCACCCACCCCAGCAAACACCTCCCCCCAGCAAACACCTCCCCCCCAGCAAACACCTCCCCCCCACCCTCCAGCAAACACCCCCCCCCCCACTCCTCCCTCTTCTTGATTGGATTCTTGCAACTTTTAAAAATAAAGCAAGTTACCATTATTACCATAAAATACCAACAAAACCGAACATTGCAAAGAGCAGAGATTGAAAACAAAACATTGTCTGAAATTCAGGGGCGTTCGTTTGTGCGATCACTGACACCAACGCTCATAACGTCCTCTCCGTCAAAATGCACCAAATCTTTTATTTGGTGTCGGGGGGTGTGTGTGGGGTGTGTGTGTGTGGGGGGGGGAGTGTGGGGGTGTAGGGGAGTGTGGGGGTGTAGGGGGTGTGTGTGGGGAGTGGGGGGGGTGGGGGGGTGGGAGTGTGGGGGGTGGGGGGGGAGTGTGGGGTGTAGGGGGTGTGGGGAGGGCAGTGGGGGTGTGTGTGGGGGGGGAGTGTGGGGGTGTAGGGGGGGGAGTGTGGGGGGGGTGGGAGGGGAGTGGGGGTGTGTGTGGGGGGGGAGTGTGGGGGTGTAGGGGGGGGAGTGTGGGGGGGTGGGAGGGGAGTGGGTGTGTGTGGGGGGGGTAGTGTGGGGGTGTAGGGGGGGAGTGTGGGGGGGAGTGTGGGGGTGTAGGGGGTGTGTGGGGAGGGGAGTGGGGGTGTGTGTGGGGGGGGGGGGTGGGGGGGGATGTGTTAATTGTTTGGGTTCATTCTATAAAATGTGTAAAGGGCAATGGATGGGCGCTGTGGTGTGAGAGAGAGAGAGAGAGAATGGGAATAGGTGTATTGTGTGTACGTATGTATGTTTGTGTGTATTCGTATGTGTGAATGTGGTGTGTGTGTATGTGTGTATGTGTGTGTGCGCCTTAATCCGTATGTAAATGACAGCCAATGAAGGAGTGTGTAGGATTGGAGCTGGGATTAGTGGGGGCGAATGAGTCGCTGGTTTACTGGGATTAAGAGAACAAAGACTAGTCTGAGCAGAGGCAGCAAAAAAAATCTGCCAAATCTTTCCTCCAGTGCCTCTTCTCTTCTGCAATCACCACAAAACGATCCCCCCCCTCCCTCCCTTCCTCCTCCCCCCCCACTCCCCCCCTCCCCTCCTCCTCCTCCTCCTCCCTCCCTCTCTCTCTCTCTCTCTCTTCCCCCCCCCCCCCTCTCTTTTTTTTCGTGTCCTCTTATCAGAAATCATCACACATTTGCAACTCAATCCGGATTGATGCTAAAAGGAGGATCCATGAGGAAATAGGACGCTGTAAAGTTTTTTTTTAATCTCGTGTGTGTGTGTGCGGTGTGTGTTTGGTCTGTGTGTGTGTGTGTGTGGGGTGGGGGGGGTTTGGGGGTTGGGGGGGAGACACACACACACACACACACAGCGCTGTGACGGTCGGGACCGGAGTGAAGGGGTTGTGAATGAGTGAAGTGAGTGAAGCGCTGAGAGAGCGACACAATGTATCAGTTTTGTGTATCTCCGTTCGCAGCGCTCGAGAGAGAGAGAGAGAGAGAGAGATACATTGTTGCATATATATATTTTTGCGCTGCGGCGACATGTGACCGAACACCACGTCCATCGGTCACAGTCACACACACTCACAGCTCTCGGGGGCTCTGATGGTCGCCGCTGTTTTTAATTAATCTGACATTATATATGTGTGTATTTGTGTATATGTACACACTCGCAGCGCCCCCCACACCCCCACAAACCCCCCCCTCTCTCCCCCCTCGGCAGCGACTGGTATCTGCAGCTCCTCTTTCCCCAGTGTGGTTGGGAGTTGTTGATACAGTACAAATGTTTTGTAGGCCAAGATAGGCAGTCACCAGACACAGAGAGAGAGAGAGAGAGAGACACACACACACAGACACACACACACACACACACAGGGAGACACACACAGACAGAGAGAGAGACACACACACACAGGGAGACAGAGAGAGAGAGACACACACACACAGGGAGACACACACACACACAGAGAGACACACACACACAGACACACACACACAGAGAGAGACACACACACACACAGGGAGACAGACACAGACACACACACACACACAGACAGAGAGAGAGACACACACACACAGGGAGACATACACACACAGAGAGAGACACACACACACAGGGAGACACACACAGACAGAGAGAGAGAGACACACACACACAGAGGGAGACACACACACAGACATAGAGAGAGACACACACACACACAGGGAGACCCACACACACACACAGGGAGACACACACACAGACATAGAGAGAGAGAGACACACAGACAGAGGGAGACACAAACATAGAGAGAGACACAGACAGAGGGAGACACACAAACAGAGAGAGAGACACACAGACATAGAGAGAGAGAGGGACACACACACAGACATAGAGAGAGAGACACACACAGACAGAGAGAGGGAGACACACACAGACATAGAGGGAGAGACACACACACAGACAGAGACATAGAGAGAGAGACACACACAGACATAGAGAGAAAGAGAGACACACACAGAGGTTAATGAACAAAGTCGTTCATCAATACCGTCAGTTTCAATTCCTTTGCAAAGAATTCCTTCCGCGTCTGTGATCATTTTAAGGAATTACAGTTACTGTGATTGATTGATTGATTGATTGATTGATTGATTGATTGATTTCCTGTGAAACTAAACATCAGTGTTTTTTTTTAAAAAAAGCGTTAAATGACAGGTATTCAACTGCTGTATAGGGTAATTTCTCTCTCCAATGCATTAAGTAATAATAATAATAATAAGTGATCCAGTCGCTGTGTTTATGGATTATTTAAGTGCTGAAGGAGCTTTATTGAGGTGCTTTGTATAAGTAAAAAAATAATGGGATGAATGAGATCCCAACCGTGTTGTCTGGCAGTGATTGATTCGACTCTCTGCCTGTCTGTCACTGCTATTTGATTTACGCCTTTTAACCGTACCTTATGCTGTTTCAGTTTATGTCCTCGTAAACTTTAGCCTTGCAGACACCTTCAAATTCCCTGCACTGCAGTGTTTTTTTTTGTATAGAAATAATTTACTGCAATACTGAAATATTTTTGCTTCAAAAGTTTCTGGTGCTGAAAGGGCGGAAGTACTGTGTAATAATTTGGCCGCTTCGATCCACGGCTGTTTGTGGGACGCTGCTCTGTTCGCGGGGCAATTGGCTGCCGCACTTCGTCCACTAAGTATACGGTGAATTCACTTTACTGTCAATCCTGTGAAGAGCTTTAGGACGTCTCGAAGACGTGATAAGGCGCTGTATCAAATGCAAGGATTATTATTAACTTTTAACAGGACTGTTTAAGTTGTTGTTGTTATTATTATTACTATTAAGTGGCAAGTGTAGTGATTTTGCAAGGCAGCCCCCACCATCGTAACACACACGTCAACTGTGTGAGAGCAAATGCTGAAGTCAGGTTTAACTTGTTTATTTGGGGGAACTTGTTCCCAGCTGCGGCTTGTGTGCTGCTTCATTTTAAATCATAATAATAATAATAATAATAATCCTTGCATTTGATACAGAGCCTTTCCTTGGGTGTGTGTGTGTTGGCGAGACTGATACCACCTTAGTGAGAAGTGTCGGGGAATACACAGAAGTGTGTGGTACTGTGTGAGGTGTCAGGCCTGTGGGCCGGGTACTGTCTTGGAGTTTTGTAGCTACAATATTCCTTACATTTGATGTGAGTGAGTGAGTGTTCTGGGGCTCTCCCGCGTTTTATAATGAAATTGATCGTTCAGGAAGTAGGAATCCGGTTGTTAGGCGATTCGCAGGGGGTAATAATCCCTCCCAAGAAAATATGGTCACTCCATCCACGATTGTATGTGTGCAGTTAATTGGCTGCTGCGTTTCGCCCACAAAATATAGTCAATTCACTTTGTAGTACATTCTGTGAAGCGCTTTGAGATGTCGCAACGACGTGATAAGGAGTGATATAAAATGTAAGGATTATTATTGTTGTTGACACACCGCCTTATCAGGTCATTAAAGCATCACAAAGCGCTTCACGGGCTTTACTGTAAAGTGTAGTGACTGTGTATGTGTAGGCGGGCATGGCAGATAATTTGCTCACAAACTGCCATGGAGTCGATGCTCAATATTATCGAGCGGATCAATGCCCGGGCCTGTATTGTGTGTGAGACACTGGGTCCGTGTACTGTGTGTGAGGTATCGGCTGTGTGTACAACAACCGCTTGCATTTATAATAGCCGTGTAGTGACTGTATTTTGTAAGCGAACACGACAGACAATTTGCGCAAAGCAACGTCCCACAAACAGCTAACGCGAGGTAATATAAAGTGTGTGTGAGAGTAAGATTCCCCCACTATCTGGAGGCTGGAGTTTGGAGGCTGCTATTTTGGTGGTGTTCTGATGGGACAAGTTGTGTGGAGATAAAAAAGATCAGGCTGTGGGAGATTAAACGCCATAGTTACATTGTTCAAATGCCACGAGATTAGTTCCCTAGGAGATGGATTCCCGTCGCCATGGACACTGGGGGTCCTGGAATTAGGATTGCGATTTTCTTACAACCCCAGTCACGCAATGTGTGTGTGTGTGTGTGTGGGGGGGAGTGGAAACACAAAGATACTGGTATGTTTGCCGTATGAAGGGGGATCTGCAATCCGTCAAAGGGGCAGCTGTGGCCGGCACTGTCCTCCTGGTTAGAATTGCAAGGCCTGAGATGTCACTCGGCCAGACTTAGGTTGTGGAGTTCCTGTAGCTCAGCGGTTGGAGCCCTCGCCTCGCAATCCAGGGGACCCGGGTTCGCTTCCCGGGCAGGGTCAAATGTTACGCAAGTTTCCTTACTCCACCCGCACTCGGTTTACCCAGCAGTAAGTAGGAACCCGGGTGTTAATCGATGGGCGGATCGCTTTTCCGGAGGGTAATAATCCCTTCAAAAAAAATAATAATTTGGGAACTCAATCCACGACTGTGCGCAATTGGCTGCTGCGTTTCGCCCACAAAATACACAGTCAATTCCCCTTACGGTGTACTGTGTGAAGCGCTTGCTTTCTCTGGCTCCCCCACCCCTGTCCCCGTCCACCTTCCTTTCTTCCTCACATGAAAGCGTGGCCTCAGGCCGGCTAACCTGCCCCGTTGGCCAGGCTTCCTGTGTGAGCCTGGACAATGAATGAGTGTGTCAGTGAGCTGGGACAGGGAGGGGAGTGAGCAGTGGGGGAGAGGATTAGAGCTGAGCCACGTCCTATTCACTTGACACGTATTTTACATTCCAGAGGGGGGCACAGGAATGATCAGGAACAGGAACTCTGGCTGATTGATCCCCACCCCACCCCTCCTTAGCCAGAGCATTGGCTCCAAGGTGACGTGCTTGGCAAAGGAAGGTTCTGTTGTATGTAATGCCTTGCGATTGCCTGAGGGTGTTTCCTGTGTAATCCAAACCCGCTCCCGGCAAAGTATCACCTTGGGTCATCATCCCAACCTGACAGGTGCTATAATTTGTTGTTGTTGTTGTGTTTGACTTTGCCCATCTCCTGGGTGCCTGGTTACTAATGAGACTGCACCAAATGCCCCACCCCGTCTCTGGCCCTTCTCTGGTGAGGAGAATGCGGTCTTTATGGTGCATTCCTTTCTAATCATCATCTACAGCGTTCAGTGCTCTCTCTCAGGGACTGAGTAAGTTGCTGGTGTTTAGCAGTGACTAGGCCATTGGTGCTGTGCGATCTGGTTTTGCTTAAGAGATTTGGGACTCAGCAAATTTTCCTGACCTCCTGCCTCGGTCAGTGTCTCTCTCACCTCTGGGTCACACAGTGGCGGGTTCAAGCCCCATTTGCGGGACTTTGTGGAGTCCTGGAGCTCAGTGGTTAGAGCCCTCACCACACAAGTGAGAGAACCTTAGACAAGTTTCCTTACTCAACACACACGCCTCTGTTTACCAACAGTCAGTAGAAACCAGGTTGTTAGTTGATTGTTTTTTTTCATAAGGTCCATAACATTTCTGCTGCCATAACATGCACTTTGTGGGTCTCATTTGAGACTCTGATGTGAAGGAGAGCAGTGGTGGCTCTGGTATGTAAAGGTCATGTTGTTGCTCCCCAGGTAACGATGGCGAACGTGGGGAACCTGGAGGACAGAGGCCGCAACGATCAGCTGCTGATGTGTGGAGTCCAGAGCTTCTCCGAGAGGAAGGATATCATTAGCAGCTTAGTGTCTGCGCTGGATTCCATGGTTAGTGACATGTGCTCAAAGGGAGTGGTTCCCAGTAGCTCCATTATAGTCATCGGGTTCAGCACCGTTTTCTTTCACGTTGACTTAACATAACTTGGGGAGTCCTGTAGCTCAGGGGTTAGAGCCCTCGCCTCGCAAGCAAGAGGACCCGGGTTTAATTCCTTAGGCAAGTTTCCTTACTCCCCACACACGCCTCTGTTTACCAGCAGTAGGTAGGAACCCGGGTTGATAGTCGATTGGCAGATCGCTTTCTGGGGGTAATAATCCCTTCAAAATAAATAATAATAATAATTTGTTGTCTCCGCAGTGTAAAGCGCTCTCGAAGCTGAACGCTGAGGTGGCTTGTATCGCGGTGCACGAGGAGAGCACCTTTGTGCTGGGGACGGAGAAGGGAAGAGTTTTCCTCAATGCCAGGCGGGAGCTGCAGAAGGAGTTCGTCAAATACTGCAGTAGGTTTCCCAGGCGGCTTCCCTCTTGAAGACGTGATAAGGCGCGATATCAAATGCAATGTTTATTATTATTATTATTATTATTACTATCATCACCTTAGTTCCTGAGAGCAAGAGAGATCAAGCCAGAGTTGATGGTCTTTGTGACTGTTGATTGTAACTGTCCCCTTTCGGGTGGGGTGGGTGAGGGTTGGGAGTACATAATAATAATAATTATAACCCTTGCGTAGCCTCCCTCCCTCTCTCCCCACTTTCAAAGGCTGCCTTAAGACTTGCCTCTTTGACTGCGCTTCCGATCATCGATCCCATCGGCCCCCCACCCCCTCCATCCCTCCCTGCCCACACCCCCTCCCCCCGGGGCCTCTGATCTCCGAGCCTTGTCTCCAGCAGCTAACTGGAATGCTCAGCTCCGCGAGATGGAGATGCTGAAGATGGTGACGGACAACGGGAGGAATGTTCAGAGGGACTCGCCCGACCCCATGGCCGACATCTACGTCCTTCGCAAGATGGTGGAGGAAGTGTTTGCTGTTCTCTACAGTGAGTGACAACAGCAGCAGCTTGTACTTACACAGCGCCACTCAGGCAGGGAAACGTCCCAGGCGGCCTGACAGTGGCGGAGCAGGACACCGAGCCAGGGGGAGGTGACCATAGCCTCTGGTCGAAGAGGAAGGTCTACAGGCGCGACCTCAAGATGGGGAAGGAGGGGGCCAGGCAGAGGGATAAGGGAGAGAGTTCCAGAGTTTCGGGGCGTAGTGGCTGAAAGTGCGGCCACCGATGGTGGAACAGGGGGAACGAGGGACAAGCAGGGGCCGGAGCCAGTCGAGTGGAGGCAGTGGGTCATGGGTTTGGGTGTAAAGTAGAGGCAAGTAACACAAAACACATAGTCACTACACTTTACAGTCTACTCTGTGAAGCGCTTTGAGAAATGATAAGGCGCTGTATCAAATGCAAGGCTTATTATATTATTATATTATCGATGTGAATCTGTGAGTTGGGAGATTCTCTGATGTTTAAACCCCACTGTGACCCCAGGTGAGGCTCTCGGAAAAGCGTCGATTGTCCCCGTGCCTTACGAGAAGATCCTGCGGGACTCGGCCCCCATCCTGGTACACGGACTGCCCGAGGGCGTCTCCTTCAAGCGACCGACCGAGTACGAGGCTCACACACTGAAAAGGATCTTAGAGCGAAGCAACCGCATCCGATTCACCGTCAAAAGGTATTTATCCCAGTGGAGGAGCGAAGGATTGTCTGAGGAACACGACACACAGGAGCCACCCAGCGATGCCTGCAACTACACTACACTACAACTGCACTACAACAACATGATAGTTACTTCAAGGGCTGGACGGACAGGGATTTGGCCTTGAGCTGGGGGCTGGGATCAGGAGGGGGTGGGGGCAGGAGGGTGGCTGAAGGTTCAGTCGAAGAGGAGGGTCTTGAGACAGGTCTTCTGAGTGCTTAAGAGTGGGAGATCCTGATGCTGAGCCGGGGTGGGGGCGCGTGTGTAGGTGTGTGGGTGTGTGAGTGTGTGGGTGGATTGAATTAAGCACGAAGCCTGGCAACGGGTAAATGTGTTTAATATTGCTTCTGCCTTTCCCTCCCCTCCCTCCCTTCCTCCTCCTCCTCCTCCCGTTCCCTCTCCCCCCTTCCCTCCCTCCCTCCTCCACCTCCTCCCGCTCCCCTCCTCCCGCTCCCCCCCCAACCCTAGGCCATTTGAGGACAGTGTCCGGGAGACTCGCTTCTGTGCTGAGCCGAGCTGGGAAACATCGGCCGGGAAAAGCTCCAGCGATCCCAGCCCCGAGAATCCGGCCACGAAACAGTCCAACTGTGACTCCAGCACTGCCCGCACTCCACCACAGTTCCTCTATGACTTCCCGGGATCCAGGATTCCACTGGATTTAAACCAGGACTTTCTGGCACTGAGATCCTCAGGAAGCTCCGCAGCCTCGGAACCCAGATCCTCCACGGCGACCGACGGCACCAAACTCACTCCCGCCCGGGACTGCGCAGACGACACCGGTAACACCACTTTACACTTAGCGACAAACTGCGCAGCTTTAGCTGCTTACACTCCGGCAGCTCTCCAACACACGGTCTGGGCTCCCCACCGGCCTTGGCTTTTCGATATATATACAGTCGTGTCCGCAGTGTCCCAGGGCACTCACTGCCGATNCCGGCCCGGCCCGGCCCGGCTCATCGGCAGGACCCGCCAGGGCCAACCAGTCACTGGGGGGGAACGGGGAATCCTCCCCCTCAGCTCCCGTTAACTCTGCAGCCGAAGCCCTAACTAACTAACTAACCAACCAACCAACTGACTAACGGGGAAGGTGGTCCTAGCTGGACAAGCAGCGGGAAAGCTTGGCCAGACATTGATACCGATGGCCGAGCGATGCTGTTGTCGCTGGTCAGTCTCCAGCCGTCACCTCAGGGCGCACTCCTTGGCTCTTGGCTGTTGGCGTCACACACGTTTCAGGCAATCGACCGAGACAGCATTACTAAGTCACAGTATTTTATTATTAGTCTCATTTCCCTGCTCCGCCCCCCCAAACCCTTTGTGTTTATTCCTATTTAAACTGCTCGCTTCCTGATCCCGTTTCCTTTTGAAAAATTCTAATGCCCCGGTCACTCGTGGGAACCATTCCCGCAGGTTAGCAAACCCCCCCCCCACCCCCTTCTCTCTCTCTCTCTCCCGGGGTCTAGCGCTCTGGGACGCTATCCTGCGTGAGGGACGCTATGTAAATGCAAGTTGTTGTCGTGATGGGGTGAGTGACCGAGGTGCTACTCGTTTTCGCCCTCCGCAGTCCAGAGATGGTAATTACACCTATAGAATTTTATTGGGCAGCCTGTCGTTTGACACTTGACGAAACCCATCACGAAACCTAAGCGTATCACTGCTGTGCCGCCCTTAACAGTACTTCATGACCCTGTTGGACGCCACGTTTGCTTGCTGGTACAGTCACTACACTTTACAGCAGTTATCTGTGAAGCTGTGTTGAGACATTTCAATGTTATAGTCTCTGTATCAAATGCAGGAATTATCCGTGTTTAATGAAGTGAATCCCTTTTTCTGTGTGTTATGGTTGTACGGTAAACGATAGGTAAGTTTCCTTCCTCCACACGCCTCGGTTTACCCAGCAGTAAGTTGTAACCCACTTGTTAGTCGATTGACGGATCGTTTTATCGGGGGTAATAATTTGGTCACTCAATCCACGCTGTGGGACGCTGCTGTGCGCAATTTTTTTGCCACGTTTCACCCACAGAATATACAGTTACTACACTTTACAGGATATTCTGTGAAGCGCTTTGAGACGTTTTAAGGTGCTATATCAAATGCAAGGATTATTATTATTATTGTTGTTGTCGGATGAAACATTAGACTGAGGTCCTGTCTGCCTGTTCAGGTGGACGTTAAAGATCCTATTCACGTCAATGCTTTTCTCCGCATGATTGGGAAAGAGAAGGAAGTTTCTCCAGTTTATCCTCCAGATTAATTGGTCATTTACTTCAGAGCTGTTTACCTAACAATCCTACACAGTCACTACACTTGACAGCAATTTTCCTATGAAACTCTTTTGAGATGTGATGTGAACATAGTAGGAGTTGTATCAAATGCAAGGATTAGTTTAGCATCTGATGGATAATTTGACTCCCCCAGAGTTTTGCTCTGTTGCCATGTTGGTTCATTGACTCTCATGTAGTTTAAACTCTGTGTAAATACTGGTGGAGACTCAAACCTGGCAATGAAAGCCCTTCTGTTCTGTTTCTGTTGTGGAATCCTGTAGCTCAATGGTTAGAGCACTCGCCTCGCAAGTGAGAGGATCTGGGATTGATTCCTGGCCAGGGCGAAATGTTGGGCAAGTCTCCTTACACACACGCCTCTGTTTACCTAGCAGTAAGTTGATAACAGGTTGTTTTGCTGTGGGCAATAATCCCTTTTTTTAAAAAAATCTAGTCACTCAACGCAAGACTGTTTGTGGGACGCTGCTGTGTGCAATTGCCTGATGTGTTTCCCCCACAAAATACACAGTCCATTCACTTGACAATATATTCTGTGAAGCGCTTTGAGACGTCTCGAAGATGTGATTAAGGCGCTGTGTCAAATGCAAGGATTATTATTATTATATATAGAAACAAACACTCACACTTGCCCTTGAGAAACTGAACCCTATGTCACAGGCACCACTTTCACTGCGGTAGAAACCCAACAATCAAGCCAACTCCAGGGCTCGCCATGCATTTAGCCTGTGAGCGAGCGGAGAGCAGGAGGGGAGGGGAAGAGGAGAGCGGAGGAAGGGAGGGGAGGGGGGAAGGGGACCCTTAGGCACTCAGTGTCATCGCCAGTGAATCCGAGGCAGAGACTTGATGGACCCTAACCTGAGCCTCTCGTCCCTGTGCCTTTTGCTAACTGTCTTCTCCTCATTTCCAGGTAAAAAAACATCAGGGTTTAATGGTGAACTCAACAACATCTCTCAACACTCACACGTTTCAAAGTGGCTTCTTTTTTCTATAGTACACGATAAAGCAGGTAACCCCCTTTACCATCGTGTCTCGGGAGGGTGGGGTGTGGGGAGGGGAGAGTAAAGGTTTCCCCACTCACCTTTCTTAGGGCAAAGAGTGTATACAGGACTATCTCAGAGTTGCACATCTACATTGTTTGGTCGTGTCTGGCCACCAACGTCCTTTATACTGGTATTTCGGTGATGTAGAAACATAATAATAATAATAAAATACTAATAATAATCCTTGCATTTGACACAACGCCTTATCACGTTGTTGAGACGTCTCAAAGCGCTTCACAGGTACAGATATACTGTAGAGTGAATTGACTGTGTGCTTTGTTCGGCAATTTTTTTGGAGGGATTATTACTCCTCGGAAAGATCAATAACAATCGTCCTTGTGTTTGACACGGCGCCTACAACGCCCAAACTTCTCGGTGCTTCACAGGGAATTGTTGTCAGGTGTAGTGACTGTGTATCTGTAGGAAAACATGGCAAGCAGTTTGCACACAGCAAGGTTCCACACACCCACTCACTCACCCTGCAATGGAGTGTCAGCCTAGATTGGAAGCTTAAATAGTAATAATCCTTGCGTTTATCGCAGCGCCTTTCACGTCGGGAAGACATCTCCAAGCGCTTTGCAGATTCACTGTAAGTGTAGTGACTGTGTATTTTTGTAGGGGAATATGGCAGCCAATTTGAGCACCGCAACGTCCCACACACAGCCATGGGAGTAAAGTGGGCGATTTTGTTTGGTGGGATTGTTGGCCAGGACACTGGGAGAGAGAGAGAAACTCCCTTCTCTTTTCGAATAGCACCAGGGGATCTTTAACGTCAACCTGAGCGGACAGAGGCAGGATCTCGGTTTAACGTCTCATCTCCGACAATGCAGAGTTCCTCCAGCACCGCGTCGGAGCATCAGCCTACACTGTGAGCTTAAAGTTCTGCTTAGGGCTTCAAACCACAGCCTTCTGACTTGGGGGGGAGAGAGAGCATTACTGACTGAGCCAGGCTGACAGGAGAGGAGAGAAGAGCAATAATGAGCCACCTGGGAGGGAGACCAGGCTGGCAACGATGGCACCGTTTAGTGCCTGGAACTAAACTGAACAGCGGTTGCCAACAAATACAATGGGTCAGAATAATAAGCTTCCTGTATTATTATTGATTGCTGGGTGGAGGCCCACAGATTACTGAATGTCTGACACCCAGGGAAGGCACTCATTTACTATATCAGTTTGTCGTTATTTATTGCCAAATACTTTTGAAATTTCTGTTGTCCTGACGGCCACAGTTACTTAAAATCTGAGACCAATTTTTAAATTCAATCTTGATTTGAAAGGAGTCCTGTATTGGTTCGAGCCCTCGCCTCGCAAGCGAGAGGACCTGAGTTTGATTACCAGGCAGGGCAAAACCTTAGCCAAGTTTCCTTACTCCATCTGCTTCTCTTTACCTAGCTTTGAGTAGGAACCTGGTTGTTAGGCGATTGGTGGATTGCTTTCCAGGGGTAATCATCCCTCCGAACAGTCGTGGATTCAGTGACCACGTTTTAAAAAAAAAGTTTTTTTTTGAAGGAATTATTACCTCCGGAAAAGTGATCTGCCAATCAACAAACAACTAGCTTCCTACTTACTGGTGGGTAAACTGAGGAGTGTGGAGTAAGGAAACCTGTCTAACATTTTGCTCTGCCCTGGGAATCGAACCTAGGTCCTCTCGCTTGAGAGGCGAGCGCTCAAACCACTGCACTACAGGACTCCGCAAAGGATGACATTTGCTCGAATTTTGTTTTACAGAAAAATGGAACTTGTATATAAAGGAAACTGAGGACATCAACATCCTGAGAGAATGTGTGCAGATCCTGTTCAACAGCAGATACGGTGAGTAGACAATACAACTCAAACCGCAGCACTGCATCGGAGCATCAGCTTAGACGATGGGATTCGGTGAAGTCCAGACATGGGGCTTGAACCCACAACCATTTGACTCAGAGGCGAGAGAGAGAAGGGGAGAGAGAGAGAGAGAGCGCTATCACTGAGCCAAACTTGACGCACATTAATGTTACTTTAGGCATTTTATTGTTCTCATTAGCAATAAGTTATTGAGAATCGTGGCCTTTGGTGACTAGTTGCCCTGGTATCACTTTCGCTGGTGGTTTGGTTTGTTGTGTGCCCCTACCCTCGAATTCACAGCACAGAAGGATGCCATTCGGCCCTTCGTGTCTGTGCCTTATCGTTGGGGTTCACTTTACTTTAATGACCGGCCAGTGAGTGACAGCACATCCCCAGGGGCCTGATCTCAGCAAAGCTAAGAGAACGAGGTTACCATGAGATTACGATGCCTGTGTTTCTCCGCAGCCGAGGCCTTGGGATTGGATCACATGGTCCCCGTTCCGTACCGGAAAATCGCCTGCGACCCGGAGGCTGTGGATATAATCGGGATCCCAGAAGGAATTCCCTTCAAACGACCCTGTACCTACGGCGTTCCCAAACTGAAGCGCATCCTGGAAGCCAGGCATAAAATCCGCTTTGTTATTAAGAGGTGAGAGCTCGCTCCCACGGGATAACGTTCCCGGAATTCCTTCACCTAAAAACAACACATTACATTTACATGGAGCCTTTCACATTGGGAGGACAGTCAGGGATTTGGACCCGAGCTGGGGGTTGGGATCAGGAGGAGGTGGAGGGCAGGGAGGGTGGGGTTAGGAGGGTGGCTGAAGGCGCAATCGAAGAGGAGGGTCTTGAGATGGGTCTCGATTGCTCCGCTGTGTAGAAACCTGATTTTCTGTTTCTTTTCCCTGCAGGATGTTTGATGAGAGAGTTCTCACAGGTCAGTAAGCTCCGTGGCCGAGTGTGCGAGTCTTTCCTACTTTCCCATTTGATTAGGAAAAAAAACCCAGGACGGGCAGTGAGAGATGTAGGATAATGTCTCGGAGCGTTTTACAATGATGGGGTTGCCCTTTTGCAAGCGATGACGGCCCCCCCCTTTTGGAGGGCAGGTTGGGTGGGTCATAAGAAATGGTGGACAGAAATACTCAATCAATGACTCAGGGTATTTGTGGAACATTCAGTGCTGGGCGCAATTGGCTGCCGCGTTTCGCCTGCAAAATGCAGTGACTACACTTTACAGTATATTCTGTGAAGCGCTTTGAGACGTCTCAAAGACTTGATAAGGCACTAAATCAAATGCAAGGATTATTATTATTATTTATTATTATATGACAGTTGTGGTCAATACCTCTTTATTGCTGTATTTTCTCCTCTCCAGAGGGACCATGTTATGATCGGGGGTTTGAACCCCAGCACAGCGTTGGTGAGCAAATTACTCTCCTCCCCCCCTCCCACACCCCCGCGATTCAATTCTTCCAACACGACTCGAAGCCACGAAGCAGATTGTACTTTACACAGAGGCCGAGCTGATCAGCCTTGTCCTTGTCCTTGTCCTTTCTAAACAGGCGCCAAATATATCCGGGATGTCTCCAAGCAAGATTCCCGTTCCACTTCCGACGAGGAGACTCACCGAACAGCGCTAGATCTGGGCTTCGGTAACCACGGCTGCTGGTGAGATGTCAGACTCTTTACTGGGAAATGTAGCTTCCTCTCCGCGGCCATCAGCCAACGACAGTGTTTCGGTCACAAGGCTGGAGCTGGTACAAGGAACCTGTGTGTGTGTGTGTGTGTGTGTGTTGCTGCTGCTTATGGTGTGACTGTTTTTTTTTCCTCTCAACAGGTCTGTGAAGGTGAAAGAAAGTGAACCAGGTGAGTGAGAGGGTAGGGAGGAGCTATATGGGTGGGCATGAGTGTGGGCACAGAGAGGGCAGGGGCATGGGCACAGTAGAGGGCAGGAGCGTGGCACAAAGTAGGGCGGGGCATCGGGCAGAGTGGGGATGGGGCCGAGGACACGGGTCAGAGGCGGGGCTGTGGGCCAGGGCGGGGCACAGACTGGGGTAGGGGCGGGATCCAGCAGAGGGCGGGGCAGAGATGTACAGCCTCTCGATGATCTTTCCTTCTTCCCAATCCACGAACAGGTCCATCACTCGATCTCTTGTCGATGAAACGAGTGAAAACAGAACCAGAGGATGCGGAAATCATCCAGATCACTGTCCAAGGTACAGCCCAGCCTCTTCCTCGGAAACACTTTGAGACGTCTCGACGACATGATAAGGCGCTATATTAAATAAATGCAAAGAGTATTACTATTATTATTAATATTATCTCGGCTTCTCTCCATAGATCCAAGCGCAGGCTCAGAGGATCTCAGTGAGAGTCTGTCTGATAAATCAACATCCGAGGAACCTGACCTGCTACTAGACACCCACTCAGGTACCCCCTCTCTCTCTCCCTCTCTCTGTGCCTGAATTCTCCACCGAGAAAACGTCTTAACACTGGTGGAATCCTGAGCTCAGTGGTTAGAGCACTTGCCTCGCAAGCGAGAGGACCTGGGTTCGATTCCCGGCAAGGCAAATCCTTAGGCAAGTTTCCTCACTCCACACACACGCTTCTGTTTACCGAGCAGTAAGTAGGAACCCGGTTGTTAGTTGATTAGCGGGTCGCTTTTCTGGGGGTAATAATTACTTCAGAATATAATTACAATTCATACAAAAAAATTAAGAGTCACTTAATCCGCAACTGTTTGTGGGGACGCCTCTGTGCGCAATTGGCTGCCGCGTTTCACCCACAAAATGTACAGGCAATTCACTTTACGGTATATTCTATGAAGCCGTATGAAACGTGATAAGGAGCTATATCAAATGCAAGGAATATTATTATTAATTAATTAATCCTCTCAGATCTCGCACAGGATGACGTCTCCAGCCACGAAGATCTGCAAATGACAGTGGAAGGTGAGTGTCTTGTGACGCTTCTGTTCATTGGGGTAAAGTGAGGGGCTCTTCCTCCTCCCCACCAAATTGGGATACGCCAGGCTGTTTGGTGATGGGTTTCCATATGTGTCGGACAAAAGTTGTTAGCTTAAGGGTTTCCTGTTGGTGAGATGTTCCTGGGTGCTGGGGCTTGTCCTCAAACATCTCTCAGGGAACCTGATCCTTGCTGACTGCCTCGTTTGGCGGATCGCTTTTCCGGGGGTAATAATCCCTTCAAAAAAAATAATGATAATAAATTGGTCACTTCAATCCACGACTGTTTGTGGGACGCTGCTGTGCGCAATTGGCTGCCGCGTTTCGCCCACAAATATAGTCAATTCACTTTACAGTCTATTCTGTGAAGCGCTTTGAGACGTCTTGAAGACTTGATGAGACGCTGTATCGAATGCAAGGATTATTATTATTATTGCTTCCCCGCAGAAGACTGGAACGAAAAGATTGTGCAACTGAGGAAACAGGTGGAGAATCTCTTCAGCAGGAAGTACGGTGAGTTGGACGTGACGTGGTGCGGTATATTCTGTGAAGCGCTTTTAGACGTCTCGTTGACTTGATGAGGCGCTATATCACATTTAAGGATTATTATTGTTATTACCTGTAACCTGACTTGTCTCACCTGCATTCCAGGTGAAGCCATGGGATTCCCAGATCCAGTCAAGGTCCCGTACCTGAAATTCCAGTCCCATCCCGAGGATCTCTGTGTGGATGGCTTGCCAGATGGCATCCCATTCAGGAGACCCAGTTGCCTCGGAACTTCCAAACTGCAAAAAATTTTAGCAGAAAGCGACAACATTCAGTTTGTCATCAAAAGGTAAGTAAGAAACCTTTCAATACAAAAACATTCAGACCTCTAACAAGACTGGAGATTAGAAGCAGTAATATATCCCCAGAGTAGACCATACAGTCTATCAGGTGATTCCTGAACAGGTGGAGAATTGGGTGGTCTCAGTGGTCCCGTTCCTGAGCCGGACACGTCCACAGGACCTTAGGGCACTGCTGATTACAGCCCAGCCCGGCTCATTGGCAGGACCTGGAAGGGCAGAACAGTCACTGGGGGCAGAGAATCCTCGCCCTCTGCTCCTGTTAACCCTGCAGCCAAAGCCCTAATGGGTAGGGTGGTCCCAGCTGGACAAGCAGCGGGAAAGCTTGCCAATAGCAAGCTATGTGACTTAAGATGGCGTCTCTCGGGTCAGATGGATCGTCTTGAGATGTGTTTGATTGCCAACGTTGCTCTTACAGGCCGGAACTTCTGCTCGAGGAAGACACAGAATCCAGTAAAGAGAGGACGAGCGCAGCAGGTAAGGACTCCGGCCATGTAGCTGTGGTACAGCAGCGCTGAGGCCGAGGTGCTGAGCCTCGCCTGAGGGTCTTCGGCTGATCGCGGTGACTGCCCAGTCCTGGTTTCCTCCCGGGTTCACCACCGCCCGCACTTTTCAGAAGTGGCCACTGGGCGGCGATGGGGAGCAGGACCTGGACTGCCGGACCTCAGGCCAATTATTGTGGGTCTATTACAATACAACAGTACGTCGGTTTGGTCGGTGCCTTTCACGTCGAGAGGACCTCCCAAGGTGCCGGGCGCTAACTGTCATTGTCAGGTAACTCACACTCCGTGCAGACCAGGGGCCGTACCAGGCAGCGGGGCCTTCCTTGTCTCACATGTTTATTATTATTATTATAGTAATAATAATCCACTGTAGTGCTGGGGAGCTCTGCATTGTCGGAGGCGCCGTCCTTTCGGATGAGACGTTAAACTTGAGGTCCCGTTTGTGCCTGTTCAGGTGTGTTCAGGCGGACGTTACAACTCCTGTGTCACTATTTGAAAAGAGAACGGAGTTTCTCTCTCTCTCCAACCCACCCCCAGTGTCCTGGCCAACAATCCCCCCCCAAATATAAAACTGGTCATTCACTTTGTGGCTGTTTGTGGGACGTTGGTGTTTAATATCCCTTTTTTAATCATCCCTTTTACACATTTGGTTGCATCCCAGCAGTGACTGTACCAAAGAAGGAACGTGAGTGTGTGAGAGAGGAAACGACACAAGGGAATAGGCAGAGCTGCTCAGGTCAGTGTGATCAATGGGAGTCTGTGTGTGTGTGTGTGTGTGTTGAGCTGCTGTGAAGACCCAATGTCAGAACCTTACATTACAAACACTGCTGTCTGTGTTATAGACAAAGCTGACAAAGCTGAAGTGAAACCGCTGTGTAATTCCGATGGAATTAAATCCAACAATTCCCTGAACAGCATTGAGGTCACCATCCCAGGTAAGTAAGTGTGAGCCATCGCTCCGTCTGACCAAACCTACAAATCACACCTGGCTTTGAGCCTCTCACAATCCAGACCTTTGATTTAAGTGCCATCCATTCCACAGATCATACTGATTCCCCTCTTATACTCCACTACATAGATCATAGATCCTCACCACTCAGGGTTTGGGGCTCAGACTCCCTATCTTCTCTGTTCTATCTCGTCCCCTCCCTCGCTGCCTTCATAGCCCGTCTCAAGACCTTCTCTTCGACTGCACCTTCATCCACCCTCCCTGCCCTCCACCCCTCCTGATCCCAACCCCAGTTGGGGTCCAAATCCCTGACTGTCCAGTGCCTGGGGACCTTCCCCTGATGTGAAAGGCGCTGTGTAAATGTCATTTGTTGTTGGTATTGAAGCACTTTCTGACAGTTGGCCTATGTGACAGGCTTTGTATCAAGGTAAGTTGTTGCTATTTCTCTTCACCGATCTTCTCTGTTTTGTAGAAACATTTGATGCAAAGCTGACGAGAGTGGACATCGCTAACAACCTGAGAGAGCAGGTCCAGGACCTGTTCAACCGTAAATACGGTCAGTGCAAGGATTATTATTATCATTATTATTGTGAGTCGTCACACTGCACAAACTGGATGGCGGCTGATGTTATCGCCTGTGGCTTCTCTCTCTCACTCACAGGTGAAGCTTTGGGTATCAAGTACCCGGTTCAGGTGCCGTATAAACGGATCAAAAGTAACCCAGGCTCGGTCATCATCGAGGGGCTCCCGCCCGGCATTCCCTTCCGTAAACCCTGCACGTTCGGCTCCCAGAACCTGGAGAGGATCCTCGCCGTGGCCGACAAGATCAAATTCACCATAACCAGGTAACCCCCCGGCAACTTTTAAGCCAGAACGGAGTCCCGGGCCGAGACGAGGCGCAGTTTGGGGACCTCTGGAGTCTGATGTGCAAATTAATTCCTTAAACAAATCGCAATCTTCCCAAATGTTATTTATTTTTTTATAGGCCTTTCCAAGGACTCATCCCGAAACCCGGTAAGAAAGTTTTTAATCTCAGCTCTCTGTGACGCAGAAACCCGTCTTTTAAAATGCTTCACAGAATTTGCCGGAAAGTGACTGTGTGGTTTTGTAAGCGACACTAAGGCGAATTGTTGTCGTATGTCTTAGACTGTGCTGAGTGCAATAGGGTTTATTATTGCTAACCCCTAACTGATTCTCTCTCCCGGTGTCTCCACTACACAGCGCCAAGACGAATAACATCACTGGAAAAGGCATACGCAGCTTTGCAGGGTAAGCTTTGTAGTTGCACAGCTGTGCTTTGAATAATCACAAGTTTACTTCTCTTAATAATAATATTAATAACATTGCATTTAATACAGCACTTATCACGTCTTCTAGAAGTCTCAAAGCGCTTCACAAGGTATACTGTGAAGTGGAGTGACTGTGTATTTTGTGGGCAGCAGCATCCCCACATAGGTTGAGTGACCGCATTTTTTTAAATTAGTGGATTTTTTTTGTTCTCAAATGGTTTCTCTCTCTCTCTCTCTCTCCACGATTTAGAGGATGAAGAGGCAAACCGGCTGGGAGAGAAAGTAATCCTCAGGGAACAAGTGAAGGAATTATTCAATGAAAAGTACGGTAAGTTTCATTAGCTGAGACCGGGAAAAAAAAATCTTTTTCTGCCCCATGATTAATATTTCAGCTTGAAGACGTTAAGTCATAGAAGAAGAAGAAGAATAATCCTTGCATGCTTCCTCCCTTTCCGCCTTCAAGGCCCATCTCAAGATCCTCCTTTTCAATCGCGCCTTTGGCCACCCTCCTACCCCCCACCCTCCCTGCGCTCCATCCCTCCTGATCCCAACCCCCAGCTCGGGTCCAAATCCCTGACTGTCCAGCGGCTTGGGACGTCCTCCCGACGTGAAAGGGGCACTGTGTAAATGTAAGGTGGTGGTGGTGTTGTGGTGGGACTTGAACCCACAACTTTCTGACTCAGAGGTGAGAGTACTGCTGACCGCACCAGGCTCAGGCGTGGCTTGATTTGGTTGACACCATTAACCGCAAAACAACACTTTTGTTGTCATTCAGGAGAAGCTCTGGGACTGAACCGCCCTGTCCTTGTGCCCTACAAGTTGATCCGAGATAACCCAGAGGCGATCGAGGTGACCGGGCTCCCAGACGAGATCCTCTTCAGGAACCCAACTACGTACGATCTCAGCAGATTGGAGAAGATCCTCAAAGCCAGAGACCGGATCAGGATGATCATCAAAAGTCAGTTGCAGTAAGTGCGGGGTTGGATGACCTGATAGGGCGCTGTATGAAATGCAAGGATTATTATTATTAATATTATAATAACCTGATTTTTTCGCATAATGTTTTCCAGGCCCTTTGCGGAGATTTGTAACGAGGCGTCGAAATCAGGTGAGAAAATGAAATGAACCTGGAGCGGCAAGTGTCAGCCTGGGCCAGAGACTAAACCAGGACCAACGAGGCTGAATAATAAAGTGGGGAACATGATATTTTTACACCTAATTTGTTTTTTCTCGGGGTCCATCGAGCTCGCTTTCCACCAGCCTGGCAGTCGCTTGACACGTGGTGTCCCAAACTATATCCTGTATCCCCAGATATTATTTTCTAGCAGGAATCTTATCTGATTTGTTCTTGAAACAAGTGACACTCTCTGCTTCCACCGTCTGTCTCACTGCGGAGCCTGTTCCATATGTTTATCTTCCATTGGGGATCATCCTTGTTATCTCCTGTACGTAATCATCTGATGATTTTGTATCTCCTGTTCATTCGCCCTCACAGAGTTCTCCCATTCCTCATGGCTGTCTTGTTTCTGTGCTGCGACCGTTCTACGTTCAGGGACCTCAGGCGATAGATCTGTAACTCAAATTATTTTTTTTATAAATAGCGTCCAAACAAGACACAGCCCACAGAAGGAAACGGAGAAGAGTGTCCGAGGGGAACATTGTCCCGTCCTCCTCCGGCGTGGAACCGGGTGCCCCTCCCAACCCGGTCTCTCTTGTGGTATTGTCTTCCTTTTGATTCACTTTGCTCCTGGTTTAGCTAAGGCGCTGCATCAATGCAACCATTAGTATTAATATTATTATTATCTCCGATGGCTTGATGCAACATTAATAGCCTTTTCCTCCTCTTTTTGCAGCAATGGCCAATGTACCTGGTAGACTATGGGGCAGTTAACATGCAAATCCAAGGTCCTGTAAACTACTAGCAAGCATCAATCACCCCGTCACCCGCCACCCCAACACACACACACACACACACGCACACAGTAACGAACCTGATCGACGACGTGTTTGTAACTATGTACCATAACTGTATAGTATGAACTGTAACATTTCCTTCGGAACCTGTCCTGGTTTTTACACTGTATCGTGTGATCAAGGCCTTTAAATAAATGTGCTGCCTTGCACTAAAACACATAACGTTTATGTTAACCTCCTAACCCCCTCCCAGCCCGCCCGCTCGCTCCCTCCGCTCAGCCGGCTTTGTTGTTTGTACATTTTATATATATATATATATATATAACCACACAATATACAGTCACTCGACTCTACAGCATATTCTGCGAAGCTCTTCGAGACGTCTCAAAGATGAGATAAGGCGTTATATAAAATGCAAGGATTATTATCTTATTAAGCAGTGCCACCCACGGCACCCGCTGGGAGTTGCAGTGCTTTCGTGGTGGCAAACACGCATCGAAAGGAGGAACTACAATTGGAAAGATAGTGCTGAGTGTTCTCAGCCACTTCTATTTTTATTTTGCCAATTGTCTATGGAGTCCTTACGAAGCCAGTCTTGGTGTTTTGTTTGACTCGACTATCCTTTCTATCCCACATCCATGCCATGACTCGCTCTGGTCTTCCCCCACCTCCGCAACATTGCCAGACTCCGCCGCTGACTCACAGCCGGCGGCCGAAAGCCTGATACACGTACTCGTAACATCGAGGCTCGACCGTGCAAACTCCCTGCTCGTCGGCCTCCCCGACTCCTCCCTCCACAGGCTGCAGATCATCCAGATCTCTGCAGCCCGGGTCCTCTCCCGCACCGGGCTCCGCGACCCCATCACCCCCATCCTCCCCCGACTCCACTGTCCCCCCATCACACAGAGGATGGAGGACAGTTCAAGATCCTGGTCTTCCACCTTGAAAGCCCTCCGTGGCCTCGCTCACCCGCTACCATCCTGCCCGCTCCGGCCTCGCCCGCGGACCTTCAGCCACTCCGCCCTCACCCCGTCCCAAGCCCCATTCTCTTCGACCGTACCCCCTCACCCCCACCCAACTACCTTCGCCCTCCACCCTCCCCCATCCCGAACCCCAGCTCGGGTCCGAGACACCGACCGCCCAGCGCCTCGGGACGCCCTCCTGACGTGAAAGGAGAGAGAAAATAAATGTCATTTTGTGGTGGTGGTTGTTGTTGTTGCATAGCGATATCACGCAGCAGCAGTGGTCGTAGTGGCGACCCGCCCAGAAACTACAATTCCCGGCGTGCCCCGGGAGCCGCGCGCGTGCGCACTGACAGCCGCCCGAGCGCAAGCCGGAGCCGTCTGCGGGGGGGGGGGAGGGGGGAGGAGGAGGAGAGAGGGAAAGAGGAAGAGGGGGGAAAAAAAGTGAAGGAAAAAGTCACATTTCGTTTTAGCAGAACGGACGGTTATTATCGATGATTTGAAAGGGGGAGAGAAAAAAAAAGGGTTTTTTGGAAAGAAATTAAGAGCTCTCCCCCCCCCCCCCCCACCCCACCAGCGGCTGCTGTTGTTTCTGACAACAAATCCCAGTCGGTCACTCCCCTCCCGTCCCCGCTTTCTGGAATTTTCCATCCGTCCGTTCCGTACCGCTCCGCTCCGACCATCCATCCCCGACACACACACACACACACAGAGTGAGGGAGACACACGGACCGGAGCTGCGGGCGGGGGGTCGTGTTGTGGCCGCCGCCGCCGCTTTGCTGTGAGTGTATTTGCTGCTCTGCTCCCCCTCCGCCTCCCGCTTCCCCCTTTGTCTCCGTCTGTCTCTTCCCAGAAGGAAAACACAACCACCGGCGGCTCTGGGAGGGGGGAGTGGGGGGGGAGTTAGTGTGGGGGGGAGGGCTCGCGATTGGTTTGGAGACCCGAGTATCGCGCGCGTGTGTGTGTACGCGTGTGTTGGACGCCGAAGCGCTCCTGGACGCTTCTCCCTCCCTCCCCTCGTGTCGTGAAGAGACGCGATGTTGTTGCTGCGGCGGCGCTGTCGTCGTCGTCGTCGCCGCCGTCTCGCTTTGCGTTTTTTTTTAAAAAAAAGCACCAGCGCTGCGGCTGTGGCGTCAAAGCCGCTTTTATTCACAAACAGATATAGATATATATATACACACGAGTGTGTGTGTATTTAATTGATTAATTGTGGTCGGTTGGACGGTCGGGAGGGACCGAGCGCAGTGACCGACTGACTGCGGTTGGCGCACGGATACACCGCCCCCCCCCCCCCCCCTCTCCCCACCTGTTTCGTTTAACCATTTCACTTCACTCACTCACGGCGATTATTTTAACCCGTCCAACGCCGGTGGGCGGGCGCGCGCGTGTCCGTCTGTCGCTCGCGCGTATTACCAGGCGTTAGAGAAGCCGGGATTCCGGTGGGGGGGGGGAGAGAGGGGGGAGAGGGGGAGGGGAGAGCCGAGCGGAGCCGTCGGTCGGATTGTAATCCCGCGCGGGGTTTATTTTGTGTGGGGCCGGCGGCGGGATACGCGCGCGCCAGTCAGTGAGTGAGTGAGCGTGTGGGGTCGGTGTTGTCCGCCGCCGCCGCCGCCGCTGGTAACCCTCTGGTGCTGTGCGCCTCAGCCATTCCTGTCCTTTCCTTCCTTCGTCGCGCCTTTTAAAGAGGTTGTTTTTTTTTTTGAGCGGGTGGTGGGGGTTGATTTTTTTTCCCCTCTCTCTCTCTCTCTCACTGATCTGAGGTGATCTGGTCTGGTCTGGTCTGAGGGGGGGAAATAGAAGTAAGTGGTCGATGCTCGCGGGTTCCTCTTGTGTGTGTGTGTGTGCGTGTGAGAGAGAGAGAGCGCGAGCGGCGGCGGCTCTTCCGTCGCCGTTGTTTTGGGAGTCCGTTAAAACGGCGGAGGTGCGGGTTTCGTGGTGTGTGTGTGTGTATGTGTGCGGCGGCGGCGGCGGGGGGGGGTTGGTACACCCTAACTTGCTGAGGGTTGGCGGCGAGTGACTGACGGGGGGCCGCGGCCAATCGGCGCCCGCGCCTCGGCCCGCTCTAGCCAATGGCGTGCCCGGTGGGCGGGACTGTCGGGGGGCGGTGACGAGGGCATGTAGTCAAGTTAGGCTGAGGGAAAGCCGGATCCCTGCAAAAAGGAGCCATGGAAAGGAATCCCGTCCACAGGCTCCGAAAAGATGGCCGAAAGGAGCGGTGATCTCAACCCGAACCTGTTTTTTTTTCGTTCATTGTCGTAGGGCAACTGCAGGCGAGAGGGGAGGGAGGGAGGAGGAGGGGGAGAGGAGGAGGAGGAGGAAGGGGAGGAAAAATGCAGTGAGGTTCACACGCCTCCATTGGACTCCACTGGCAGCGAAAAAACAAACAAACAAACAAACATGGGTCCTGATATCTGTAGTGATTGTTCCACCTCCGCTGGTCACCCTCGGTCATGAGGGGACGCGGGGCCCTGTCTTGAGAGCTGCTGCTTTTTTTTTCGTGGGTGGGTGGGTGGTGGGGGGGAAGGGACGCGAGGTTTTGAGTTTTTTTTATCCTCGTCTCGTCGGTGTGCATTTCCCATTGTCAAAAGGAGAAGCTCCAGTGTTCGGGCTCAGGGCTTCGATTTAAATGGTGGATTTGGACTGTTAACCGACGACTGGACAATGGGAGGGGATTTTTCTTTTTTTTTCTTTATTAAAAAAAAAGGGCAAATCTAGCACGTTCCTGCCAAGGCTTCAGGTGAATTCTATTCGTGGAATAAGACGAATGAATTGCCTGCATCCTCTGCACCAGTTACAAATGGCTGCTTTTGAAACGACAACGCTATCCAGTCTCTTCCTTTAATCCGAAGAGGTCGTTGGGCATTGTGTTTTAAGGAAGAGCAAAGGGTATTTTTCTGTACAGGTTCAGAGTGAGGGTTATTTTTGAAGAAACAAAAGCCGATAACACATTACAGCGTTTGCGGGCACGAAGGTGACTGAGGCAACAACTTGTACTTGTGTGCAATAAACATCTTGAAATACTTTTTTTTGCCAAATAAAATTTAAAATGAAGGGAATATTGTTACATAAGCACTCCGAGACACTGCCCCGCGTGAAGGGCGCTATGTAGCTGCTGTTGTATGGGCAAATTCGGCAACAAATCTGCACCAGATGAAATAAGAGCAGCCAATTTTTTTTTAATTTGGGGATTATTTTAAATGATTATGGAATCTAAAACAGGATACCAGGAAAAATAACGCCATGGGGCTCACGTTTCATTGAAGTGCGGACACAGTAACCCTAAATTTGGGGGATAATTTGGTGATGGCTATGCAAGTTTAATTGGGAAGTTAAACCATTTTATTTGAAGCCCAAAAATAATTCATGCTGCTATTGCTCAAACTCTTAATTGAGCATAATTAGTTATACTTGAGTGCAGAATGTCTGCATTTCCTGTATACTCCCAATTTTTCGAGTCCTGCAGCTCAGTAGTTAGCACTCGAGGCAAGTAAGAGACCTGGGTTCGATTTTCAGCAGGGCAAAAAGTTGGGAAAGTTTCCTTACTCCACATGCTTCTGCTTACCTAGCAGGGGTAATACTTCCTTCAAATAAATAAATAAGTTGGTCACTCAATCCACGACTGTTTGTGGGACACTGTTGTGTGCAATTGGCTGCCAAGTTTTGCCCACAAAAATATAGTCAATTCACTTTACAGTATATTTTGGTGAAGCGCTTTGAAATGCCTTGAATACGTGATAAGGCGCTGTATCAAATGCAACGATTAGTATTATTATTTTGTATGTTATGACAAATATCTCGTAGATATTTGTCTACAGTGGCTTCAGCGGCCATACACTTGTAGCACATGGGTCAACTTACTTTGATAGTGAAGAATATATTGTTCACACAGCCCTGTCTGCAAATAATAATCCTTACGTTTGGTATAGCGCCATAATATCACATCGTTGAGACATCTCAAACTGCTTCAACAACAACAAGATTCCATTTATAGAGCGCCTTTCACGTCGGGAGGACGTCCCAAGGCGCTGGACAGTTGGGTCAGGAGGCTTCTTTTAAAAAAGGTAAGCCTTCTGAATAAGAGCAAAAAACACATGGATGTTGGTTCTCAAGATTTATGTTTATCCAACAAGTGGAAGAGATTGATTAGTGTATTGTGGCTTTATTGTTAATATTGTTAATATTCAGAGTATACTGTAAAGTGAATGAACTGTATACTTTGTAGTGAGACGCGGCAACCAATTGTACACAGCAGTGTTCCACAATTTTTAATTTCCCACAACAAATGGTGCATAGGTTTGACACTTCGTTGGTCTGATAAACCGGTTTCAATTTTTTTTGTCCTTCAGTCGTTGAATACTAGGAAGTTTTATAACTTGTGTTTTCAATGGCCTTCAACTTGAACTTAGTATTTGGATAGGATGATATTAGAACAACTACAGTTGAGGAAATTTAAATTTTGTTGCCTCGTATGAGGCAGTTTGAAGAATGTGGGAAGAGGGGAGGAGCAAGAGGTAAAATAATAAAGTATGACTTATACCTCCCACTCCGGCCCTCTACCCGTCACTCTCCATGTTGCCTCATACAAGCTTGTGAGAGATGCCATGAAGAATCATCAGAAAAGAGTATTTTAAAAAGGTATTGTTACATATTTTGCAATTCTAAAACTACAGAACTATGAGTCTTGGTAAGAAACGTAAAGTAGATGTGGAAAATAGAGAAGTCTCTCTGGTTCAAGAGACATTTTCCACAGTAGTATTATTTTGACAATTGTTAGGGATATTATTGATAAAAGTATTATTTTAAAATTTGTGTGAATTTTTACATTGGCTATTTAAATATTGCTGAAGAAGTCCTACTGATTTTTGTGTAGATAATATTGATTTAAGAGTTTTGTTTGCCACTATCATGTAATTAGCATTTCAGAGATTAGGTAGATCAGTTAAGTCTAGTATTGGTCATATGATTATGAGTGCAATTGTAGTGAGGATTATTTATTTTGTCAGCGTGTGAATATACCTGCCCTTTTTTTGTTCACAGACCTGCTAAGGGAGGAGAAGATCTTCCAAACAGCCAGGACAGAGTAGTAGGAGGCTTCTTTTAAAAAAGGTAAGCCTTCTGAATAAGAGCAAAAAGCACATGGATGTTGGTTCTCAAGATTTATGTTTATCCAACAAGTGGAAGAGATTGATTAGTGTATTGTGGCTTTATTGTTAATATTGTTAATTATTGTTAATCTCAATAGCTCGTTATTTTGGCTATTTTACCCAGCTTGATCAATGATTTTGTCTCATCAGACTGTTTGAGTTCCCTTTTAAGAATGGGCTGTGAACGATTTGTGCTGATTAATGCTTTAAGTTAATTGCTTGCTAAAGATTGTGGACTGTATAAGAGTCACTGCATTCCATTAGCAGAAGTAGATCTTTAAAAAAGGCAAATACCAGTTCCATCGACAAGTGATGATGCCTTACAAGAGATTATGTTTTGTGACGTACATCATACATCACTGAACTATACTTTGCTCAGTAAATTTGGGTGTTGGTGAAATTAGTAGGACCAGTATGGTGATTTAGCCTTGAATATTATGTTAATTTCATTCAAAATTGTTGTATCCCGATGACTAAACTGAAATGCAAATTATGTTAATTGATTGTGTTTGCTCTTTAATCATCGGATATCTGTTTAATTAATTCAGGGAAAAAATTGTTTCCAGAGCAAAGTTGTATGAAATTACGTGAATTGTGATGGAACACTCTTACAGCTCGTGTCTTCACGAGAAATATGTAGTGCCATGGTTGGCATTTCTTGGTCCTATCTATTCATTATTATTATTATTATGCCCAGCTTTGAAAGGAAATCGAGTTTTGATGTAACAGTTGTGTATGAAATCTGGTGAATTTTGACTTTACCTTCCTTTTCGACTGTGCCTACAGTCTGCGACCCCCCCGCCTCCCCCCCCAGCTTGGCGTCGTGCTCTGCGACTGTGAAGCGCTCTGGGATGCTACCCTGCTTGAGGGATGCTATATAAATGCAAGTTGTTGTTGCATTGTAATGGGAAAGAATGCTGTTGGTGGTGAGATTTGTGGCATTGGGTCACATCCAGTTACAAAAGAATCCAGATTTTGAAAGATGGAAGTCATGAAATCGACTGTTTTATAGTTGTCAAAACTGTGGGAAAATAGACATCAGTTGCTTGCTCAGAGTTTTGTAGAAGTGATTAGTTTACAACTGCAATTTATACAATTTTAATGACCCAGTGCCTATAGCAAAGTAGGTGTGTGCTATCTATATATGTGTAGGGGGGAGTGTAGCACAATTGTCCCTTTGTTGAAGGTAATAAAATGGGTATTTTAATATCATGTGATGCTTTATGACTACAGCCTGACTAAAACCTTTTCTTCAGCTTGGAAGAAGTTTACATGCAGTTGGGGTCTAGAAAATTCTAACTGAAAGCTATCTATTTCTCCTCTTTCTTATGAAGGTTTGAATGAAGGGCTACGCAGGTCAATATGTTTGCCAAATTGTATTAAATTATCTGTTGGTGAATGTCGCAATGTTTCATGATTGAAATGTTAAGATCAGTTGCAGTTTTTCATACTAGCCTGATTTTTAAAAAAAATTGCATTGCAACCATGATAAATCTGGTAATGAATGAAATTAGTTCTGCCTTAGCTCTGAGGTATGTTCATTTAATTTTCCTTAGGCTGAAGCAGTCACTATCATGTTCTTGCGCTCATCTCTCGCACTAGTGTAAATCGGTAGCGGCCAAACCTTTATGGTGGGCCAACAGTATAAATTTCCTTGATTGATTTATGCCAAATCCAGAAATTTATTTTTGGAATCTGGGGTAGGAAACAATTTGTTGTTGTTGTTGTTGGGGATAGAAAGCAAGGGAAAGTTACTGTATTTGTTTGTTTCAGCCTGAAAATATATGTGAATGTGACTTCTTTCTTGAATTATTCCTGCTGTCAGCTTAAGGATGAATGAAATCCACTAGTTGTATTACAGGATTTGAGTTGATTTTTTCAGTCATAATTTGTCTTTGGGGTATGTATCGTATAACATGTGCCAAATTGGGGTGAGAGCTTACTCTCTCTTTAGTTGCAGACCTGTCAACCCGTTTGCATTTGATATAATTATTGCATCTTACTTTATTTCACATCTCCTTGCATTTTCAGAAAGCATTTGATAAGAATATTAGTAGCTAACATTAAAGCTAATGGAATCATGGGAAATCTTGGGGCATAGATATGATCAATTAATAAATAGATAGATTAGTTGTAGATTCCCAACGCTTCTTGCTTGTAAATGAATGTATAGCAACGAGGGGAGTATATGACACTAAGCCAGAAGTCGGTGTACATCACAAAGAGCAATTACACTAAGCAAGTGTAAGTTACTATGGCAGATGGAGTTCAACATAGGAAAATATGGTGCACTTTGGACTCAAGAATAGTGGTTAGGGGAAAAGATGGACGAAACGGGTATTTGAAGAGTTCAAGTGAGCTGTTAAAAGCTAATTCACAACGCAAGTCAATGCTGAACTTTATAACCAGGAAAATGCAATATAATAGTTATGAAAAGCTACTGGAATTGTATATCACATTGGTCTCATTTGGTTATTGTGTGTTGGTTGGCCAGTCTAAGGAAGGTTATATAGAAGGTTACAACAAAATTAAATTTGTAAAGCGCCTTTCACGTCGGGAGGACGTCCTAAGGTGCTGGACAAACAGAGTTTTGGACCCAAGCTGGGTGTCAGGGTGGGGGAGGGTGGAGGGCAGGGGTGGGAGCAGGGAGATAGAAAGCACGGTCGAAGAGAAGGGTCTTGAGATGGGTCTTGAAGGTGGCAAGGGAGGGGGCGAGGCGGAGGGACTGCGAGATGGAGTTCCAGAGGGTGGGGGCAGAGTGGCAGAAGTGGCAGAGCAGACAGCATTAAAAGATCTGCCATTATTTTAAAAAACAACAAAATTATATTTGTGTAACGCCTTTCATGTCAGGAGGACGTCCCAAGTTGCTGAAGAAAATGGCAGAACAAGCATGTCGGGCCTTATGGCCTATTTGTGCTCTTAAGTTTCAGATATTAGTTTTTTTTAGTATCCCATGAGGCCCAGTAGTGCTATTGCTTGACCCACTTTCAGAAGTTTAGGATTAATATGGCTTGGGATTCATTGACTTCAGGGAGAAAATGGCTGAACAGTATTACGATGTGGAAAAATGGTTTGTTTATTTTTCAGTGGTGTTGTCCTTTTTTTAGTGGCCAGTGTGAGATAAACCTTATAACCATGTCATCAGAAAATAATTCTAGTGCTTTTCTTTCTAGTGTCTTCATTGAGTGCATATCTGTACGTGAATCTGCAAACACATTAAATGTTGGTAGTCTATTTATTGTCTTCTCAATTGTAAAATACTGTATTTATTAAATTCTCTATTGTAAAATAAGGCTGGATGCAGTTTCATATATTTTATATTTCAAACTGGGGAAATGGATTAGTAACAGACTTTCTATGACAAGCATTTTTTATGATAGAAGGTGAGACTTGAAATCTAGGTTGGAGTGGGGAGGAAAGGTGAAGAGAAGAGTATGGAAAATCCGAATAGTTGGGCAAAGGAAGGGCTAAGAATTTAGATAGCGTAAGTCCCTTTTGACCTTTTCATTCTTTTAAGAAGATGAAGTGCTCTGAAACATATTAATACTTTAAAATTAATTCCTTCACTACTGAACTGGCTTCAGAACTAGAGCTATAATAACATTTTCTTGTGTGCACCAAGGTCAAGGATCTTTCTGCTTTTTCACTCAGCCGTTTACATGGAGTCTATTTTCAGTGTTGATAAACACTCCTCTCAATGCAGCTTTTATAGCTGTATTTATATTGCCTTTGTAAAATCTACAAGATGTGATGTGTTTCTCTGTGAGTAGTTTTAAGGTTTGGTTTGTGTTTGATTTTCTATACTTAAATGTTATGTTTCTGGAAGGGAAACAAAAAAATATTGGTTATGTAGCCTGCGGACGTTTCTCAAATAGGGCTTCCAGGCCTCAGCTGCCAAAGGTTTAGACCACCCTGATCTAGGTTGTCCTGTTTCTTACATGGATTGGAGTAGTTTTGATCTTTTATAAGGTGTGCATGCCTATTGTAATCGTAATGCAATGGAGTAGCAATCTTGAGCAGTTTGATACAGCATCTAATGATGTGAGGATACAGAAGAGGAAACTGAGTTGTTATATCGTTTGATGCATACATTTGAAATGTATTAATTTGAGTGACTGATACATTTTCAGCTAGTATTTGAATGAAGCAATCTTGAATGAGCCAATTTTTCCAAAGATTGATGTGTTGGTTTCAAAGGTATTTGACTCGAGATTAAAAACTAATCATTAGTTTTTTTTAAGGTGTAACTGTTGATTGTCCTAATTTTAAAACAAGATAATTTGCACCACTTAATAATTGCGAGAAACATCCAATTGATCTCTAGTCCCGCTTTAAGGTTTGCTCCCTTACTATAAAAGACCAACTCAAAAGTTGTGATATTAGGCTAGTAGATACGTTAAATTGCTTCCAAGATGGTGTTTAGTGATCATACAAACACTTCCTGTGTTAACCATTTAACCAAATGCAATTTTGTTAAATACTGTTTCCATTTCAGTCTGAATCTTGTGTGGCAATATTGGGATGAATGTTAGTAACTTTTTGTCATGCAGCTTATCTCTCGTGGCATAAGTAGTGTAGGCCATTGAAACTCAACTAATTTGATAGCAATCTAAAAATGTTGTCCTCCACTTTATGAAAAAAAAATCAGAATCTGGACAGTTATACGTTATACTCCTTTACCTGACCTGAAGAACTCCAGATTATAAATTGAACCTTACAGTCATTGGAACATACCAGGGAGATTAAGTCTTCGGTGTACCTCGTATAAGTAATGTTTTGGAGCTCACTTCTGGTAAATAACACATCAAAAACGTTGAGTTGATCTTCACAAGTGATTATTTTAGAACAAAGGGGAAGGATATTTATTGGGAAAATAGACTAAGATTATTGACTAGCCAGCGAAAATATCTATTGAATTTACCAGGCTGAATATGTGCTGAGATTTCTCTTGGTGCTATTTTGACTAATAAGATTAAGTTGCCTAACCTTGTATGAATCAGTGCGACAAGTGGTTTATTAAATTTGTAATTGTGGATCGGAGTATAAAATTATGTAGGGGGAAAAATGTCATTGTAGCAAGAATTTGTTTCTCATGGATGCCACAGTTTAAACTGCCGATGATTGTCCATTTGTAAAGGGTAATTTTTGTTAAGAATTAAGAAGATACATAGAATTAAGCACAGAAACAGGCCATTCGGCCCAATTGGTACACGCTGGTGCTTATGCTCCACACGAGCCTCCTTCTGCCCTTCCTCAACTAAGCCAATCAGCATAACCTTCTATTCCTTTCTCACTCATGTACTTATCTCGCTTCCTCTTAAATGCATCTATGCTATTTGCCTCAACTACTCCTTGTGGTAGCAAGTTCCATATTCCCACTGCTCTCTGGGTAAAGAAGTTTCTTCTGACTTCCCTGTTTGATATGTTGAGTACAGTTAACCAGAGTTTGTGTAACAAATTGTTTCTGAGAGACTGGCAGCCATACAAATGACAACCAAATACGGGTAAGGTTAAGATTTCTAGAATTTGTGCTTGATATTTTACTTTTTTATGAGCAGACAGGAAAGAACTGTGCAGGGCTATTAACCAGGTGTTTAAAAGGGTTAAACAGAGGGAATGGACGTTACCTGGCCATGTAGAAGGAAGAGATTTGTTTTGGACCACTACAAGTGAAATTCTTGAGTGCGTTCGATTAATTTTAATTTTCCTTTCTCCACTCCCATAATCTACGAAGAAAACATGGAGCAAGTAGGAATGTCTGTGGCACCAACTGTACAGGAGGAGCCCTCCAATGCTGAAAATCTCCTGGCAGTAAAATTCCTCATGTCTGCGCTGGAGTCGATGGTAAGTGATTGGATTTACCAAATTACTATTTAAAATTCTTGAAAGTGCAAAGGTTATTGACTTTCACGTTTATCTTGTGCAGACCCATTAAAAACAGTGGACTTGCTTCCTAGATTTTCTTGACTTGCCTAAATTGTATCTGTAATTGTGAAACTTAGGAGTTTCATTTATGCTTTAGGTATAGATCAGTGACATAACCAGAAGAATTTATGCAGTAAAATATATTTTTTAAAAAGCTGGGAAATTGTTGAACTGCATTTGTAGATGTGTAAATAAACATCTAGAGTATCGTAACTTCTCATGTTGGAATTCTATCTGTGCTTTGTGTAAATATGTGGGGTCCATGTTTCTACCCTCCTTAAATGCCAAGCATTAAATAAATATATGAATGGTGTGTAACAAGTTCTCCCATTGACCTATAAGTTCATCATTAATTGTGATTCTTCAGTGTCAGGAAATTGCCAAGTCAAAAGCTGAAGTGGCTTGTATCGCTGTGTATGAAAAGGACGTGTTTGTAGTGGGGACTGAGCGAGGAAGATCCTTCATTGGAAGTCGAAAAGATTTTCAGAGAGACTTTATAAAATACTGTAAGTTACTTACAAATAAATAATAATCCTTGCATTTGATATAGCACCTTATCACATCTTTGAGACGTCTCAAAGTACTTCACGGGATATTCTGTAAAGTGAATTGACTTTGTATTCTGTGTTGGAAATGTGGCAGCCAATTGTGCACAGCAGTGTCCCACAAGCAGTTATGGATTGAGTGACCAAAATCTTATTATTATTTTTCGAAGGGATTATTACTCCTGAAAAGAGATCTGTCAATCGACTAATAACCGGGTCCCATAATAAGCCCACCCCGCGTGTGACCTTCGGCCCTCGATGTGGGGTAGGAGCGTGTAGTCGTATCCCACAGTTTGGGAGGAGCGAGGGGTGTCACTCACTCAGTAACTATCAAGCGGCTACAATGGTACAGCATGGCATGTTGTCTCTTATCCTTAGGAACTGTATAGATGGCAATAAACAGATCATCCGTATCATTGTGATACAGTCTTCCACCTGGACTTGAGTAAAGACAGTAGATGAATTTAATCTTTGTTGATTTATTAATACTATAGTGTAGTTACTTCTGATGTTTGCAGTGCCTTCGTATATACTATGTCCTAACTACTGCTGATTACATTTTAGGTGTGGCTGAGACTCGAAAAGCAGCAGGAAAGCGGCTAGTAAAAAGTATTCCTTATGTGTCTCTGACTCCTGTGGATAAAGTTTCTGATGTCGAAACACTCAGAAAATCAGTTGAAGATGTATTCTGTTTGTTGTATGGTATGGTTAAATTTCAGTTTTGATTTTTTTTTAAAAATCTTAAATAATACTATTCATTTATCATCCTCTAATTGTGCAGCTGATTGAAGTTGGTAATTGCATAATAAGTGCAGCATTTTAGCACATGGAAGCATTATGATTCTGTTGCTCTTATCTTCAGATTCCTCTGTGCTTTGTTTGGAATCTGTGGATTAACTAATTTCTCTTAATTGCAGGTAAAGCTCATGGCAAATGTGCTCCTATTCCTGTGCCTTATGAAAAGATATCGAGGGATCCGGAAGCTGTAGCAATACAAGGAATGCCTGATGGCGTAAGCTTTACACAACCTGCACATTATGACATTGCAACTTTAGAAAAAGTTTTGGAGCGAAAGGCACAGATAACATTTGTGATAAAAAGGTAAATTCTCTCCTGAAGATTAATTTTAGTGGAACTAATTCCAATGAAAACCTAAATTCTAAAAACTAAATGTCTAGAACTATAGAATTGAACTTGTTAAAATGTCATTAAACACACAACAATACTGCTTCTGTGAAATTTTGGCTTGGGTTTGAATTTATGGCATAAAAATGCACACTAAAGTTAATTACAAACTTTTAGAGACTTACAGAAATGCACATGCTGCCAATGAGAATAAATTTGCTTGGTTTGGTATTGGATTTAGAAATCCTATATCTGTTGACTTTTTGTAATCTCTGTATATTATCACATCACATTACATTATCCATGGAACAGGTAGCAAATGTGTGATCATCTTGTGAAACTGATTCACTACAATCTTTATAATGGATTGTTTATTTGTTACTAGTTTGCTCACCGGTGTTTAGCTACAGTTACGTTGCAAGTCCTGAAGACTTGAAATAGAGTGTGAAGCTGTAGGCAAGCACATATTCCTGACCTCTGCTGCTCTTACATTACATTATTTTACATTATTATTAATGCATAAGTTTTGAGATGACAAACGTTTTGTGTGCAATTTTTTCCACCATCCAAATAATGGAAGTGGAGACTAGGAGATGGCCTGAGTACAATGCAACTTTGATGCTGTTGTTTAGGTAGTGGAGATCATAGAAATAAGTTTCCAGTTACATTTTGCATATGTGAATTGCAAATGCACGTACAAAGACATTGAAAATGTCACACAAGCACCATTGAAAGTTTCAATGAAAGAATGTTGCAACATTTCACGTTTCCGTTATGAATGATGAAGTTGAGTAATCAGAATTTGTTATAATGCAGGCCATTTCTGGATAGCATCATTCAACATGGTAAGTTGATCTCAGCTTTGGACTAAGTCTATTTTTTTAAAAGAAACTCTAGTACTAAATCCTATAACGTAGAACAAGTTTGTCTAGAAATATTTGGATCACAAACTTTATTAATTTCAGATTAAAAAAGAATTGCATTTTTTAAAATTCCGCAGACAATTATAATTCCTTGCATTTAATATAGCATCCTACCTGAATGGTGCAATATAAATGCAAGTTATTGTGAAAAATGTGCAAGTGATTTTGTGGTGTGTGTGTGTGTTCACCTGAATTGTGGGTGCAAATATCCTTAAAAGCAGGGGATCCAGTAGTTTAAAGGCACCGCATTACCCCCTTTATATAGAGATTTATATCTAGTTTATTTTACATTTATGTCAGTGTTTGTGTGATTTTTAGCTGTTTTAGGTTTTGAATGCATATTGGTAACTGTATTAGAGGATAACAGTGGTCATGTATTAATGTTCAAAGCAATCTTAATCATAAATTATTAGTAGGGAATGTGTTCATTGTTGATTTTTAAAATTCATGAGAAATTAGTTTAGAAAGATGCTTTCCCAAATCCATTACAGTTTGCAGGATTATAAAACTTGCAGGAAATCGATAGATTTTTAAAAACTAAAGGGATTAAGGAATATGGGGATAGAGCGGGTAAATAGAATTAGGTTAGAAGATCAGCCATGATATTAAATGGCGGGGCAGGCTTGAGGGGCCAAATGGCCTACTCCTGCTCCTGTTTCTTATGTTCTTATTCTTTTAAATGTTGACGGGTATTCTCTCTGTGGTATCAAGCCTAATTGTTTACAAATCAATACTTATTCACAGTGGAAATGAAACGGAAGACTGAACAGGAGATTAAAGTGACACCTGCTAGTAGGTGAGGAGAAAATATTTGTACTTGTTTGAGTTGTCACTTATTAATTGTAAAATATTTGACTTATTAATTGTAAAAGCTTGTTCTGAACTTCCTCCTAAGGCATGCACACTTTTAACATTTCTTAAGTAGATTTCCATCTTAAGAACTAGAACTGTAGCCCTTGAATTTTACGAAGTTTGCATTTTTAGGGTGAAGCTACAGATTTTGTATTGTGTAAGCTATCTACCTCTGTTTTGGAAGTTGGAAATGTTCTGATCTGACAAATGTTAATAATCCTTGCGTAATCATTTGGCCACTCAATCCATGACTGTTTGTGGGACACTGTTGTGTGCAATTGGTTGCTGCATTTTACCCACAAAATAGTCAACTCACTTTACAGCATATCCTGTGAAGCATTTTGAGATGTCTAGGCAAGACACAGGAAGGATTTCTTTACGTAGCAGGCAATAAATTGCTGGAAACTGGTAGAGGTCAAATACTAGACTCTTAAGAAATTGCTTGATGCTGGAATGCAAAGATTGTAGGGTTAGTGTTCTGGGAAAATTAAATTTATTGAGCCGAATTTTACACTAAGGTCAGAAATGCAGTGTAATTAATGATATGGTTTATTATTTGGTTTTGAACTTCATGCCTTGCCCACCTAACAGAAACTTTAATGTACATGTATATATCCTCTAATTTGTTTAAATAAAAGCAATTTTATCAGACTGATATTTTATTCCTCTTGTTTTCAAAGCTTTGTTCCAGTTCAAGTGAAAACAGAACCATGTGATGATAACCAACCGAGTAAGTCCTGTTTTTCCTTTAAGATAATATTGGCATTTGTGGAGTCCTGTAGCTTAATGGTTAGAGCGCTCGCCTCGCAAGTGAGAGGATCTAAGTTTCCTTATTCCACACACACACATACACGCCTCTGTTTACCTAGCAGTAAGTAGGAACTCAGTTGTTGGTCAGTTGGTGGAATAATACAGCGGTGTTTACCAGTGCGGCATTTTGTCTGGATTAATCAAACTTTTGTCCGAATTAACTGGCATATTTAAAGTGGGTGAGAATACAATTGAATTGGAGCCAGGCTTTTTGTTCAATTTATCTGGCGTCTGTTGTAAGCGGTTTCCACTGTAATCCCTTTTCATTGGAATAAGTTGTATTCAATTTTGAAAAGTTTATCAACATTATAGTTTTTCCTATTCGTAATACTTTTTTTGAAAAATATTTGTAATGTATCTTATTGACTCTCATTGCCTGTAAACTATTTCATTTTTTAGGCACATCTGTTGAGTCAACCTCGGTTATTATCAAAGATGAGAAGGAAGATCCAGATTATTATCGCTACAGTGCTCAAGGTAATGCACAGAATCTGCTGCTTAGTAAACATCTTTTCCCCTAGTCAGGTGAAAGTGCACCCTGTGGGTAACAAAATCAAACTTAAGATATATAACCTGGTTACTTCCAAGAACTTGTTCATAGAGTGCTATCTTTGTAGCTTTGTAAACTTGACCTGCTTATTGGTGTGTTTGTTCTAATATGAGAGAGATAATTCTGATCTTAGATAAGTTTTCCAACTTCTCCATAGTTTGTGAGTAATTGGAGGGCAAATCCATTGCAACTTGAGGTATTGGCCCACAATATGTACAGTCAATTCACTTTACAGTATATTCGGTGAAGCGCTTTAGACGTCCTGATGACATAAGGTGTATATCAAATGCAAGGATTATTATTATCATTGGCAGAGGCCAGTAGGGCCTAGTTGACTATTAGTTGGTTTTGATCAAAAAATGATTTGTGGCAAGCAAATCCCAGTTTGGTGGAGAATAAGCCTGTATAATGCAGTTTGTGTTGGGTGAAAAAAATATGAAACCAGTCTAAATAAATTCCTAATACAGTGCTGCCTTTATCTCTGAGGACCAGACTACAGGTCCCAGCACACGTTTTGGCTGTCAGTGACTGACAACAATTAGTTTGTTCATTTATGTTGAAACCTGCTTATGTCGACAAAATCTGCTCAGTCTCCACGATGTTGACCTAAGCGGGTAAGACTGTACACAGCAATTGGGGAAAAAAAACACTTATTTTTCTGGCTTTTGTGACAGGGCCCAGTGTCATTCCTTCAGAACTGAGTGAAGTTGACGAAGGAATTTTCTCCCAATCGAGGTCCCACCAAGGTACCTTTTTAGAGCTACATGCAGCCTTTTGATTAGAAATTGTAATAGAGGATAGAGGAAGAGATGGCTGATAGTCACTGGCAAAGCTTTCTTAAATAGATGTTACCCAGACAGACTGTTCACACGACAAAGTAACCATTAGTTTCTGCCATTCGGGTGATTGACTTGTAGGAATTGGAGTCATTATGCCTCTTCTGCTTTAACACAATATTTAGATTAGCCTTTTTACCCCCAATAGAAAATGTACGAGAGACTGAAGCTGATGTATCAAGTGATGAGAAGGAGCCCGAAGGATTTCCAGTGGACAGTAGAAAAGGTGCGTTTTTTAAAATTATTTATTTATATATATATATACACACACACACACCTTGAGACATACAGGTTTGTTCTATATATTATATAAATAATCCTTGCAATTTATATAATAAATTGTATGCTACCTTTCACATCAGGGGGGGGCGTTCTTTTAAGTTTCGCATGATTTAGTGTGGAGTGACTGCGTTTGTAGGCAAACACAGTGACCTAATTGCGCGTTGGGTCCCACATGACCAATTGTATTTGGGGAACTTGGCAAGGTGACGCAGGTTATTCAACATCCATCCGAACAGGCAGAAAGGACCTCAGTTTAAGATCTCATCCAAAGGATAGCACCTGCAACAACCCCCCACTCCCCCACCCAACATCGCATTAAAGTGTCAGCCTGGACTGTGTGAGTTCAAGTTCTGATGTCGGGCTTGAACCCACAACCTTCTGACTCGCAAGCGAGAGTTCTACCAACTGATACAGGCTAGCACAGTATACAGTGCACTCCACTTAAACGCATATTGGATAATTTCATACCCCATTTTATTGCATAGCAATTTCTTGGTCCTGAAAATTTGTTATTTGTTATGTGTTGTGGTCTGCTCAAATACATATCGGATAATTGCATAATTTGTTTAATTGCATGTAAGATAGCCAGTTGATTTCATTCGCACCTGCATAATTAGTTTGGATAATTCCATTGCTTGAGGAGTTGACCAAATGACCACAAAAAATTTGACTTGCAGTTGTGGCGACACCTAAGAAGAGGTATACTACGCTTACTTTAGCCCAACGAGTCGAAGTTTTAAAAAAGTTAGAAAATAAAGAGAGTCAGAAGTCAATTGCAGCTGAGTTTGATGTTGATCAAAGCGCAATTTCCCGAATTCAAAAAAACAGGGAGAAAATTCTCGATGAATGGCAGAACAACAGCAACCCAGAGAGAAAACGACACCGATTGCGGAAAGCAGAAGACGTGGAGGCAGCCCTGCTTCGATGGTTCAGCCAGGCACGCAGTCAACAAGTTCCCGTGAATGGACCTTTACTGATGGAAAAAGCAAACAGCCTCGCCACAGAACTAGGTATTGAATTCAAAGCAACAAACGGGTGGCTTGAAAGGTGGAAGAAGAAACATTCCATCCAGTTCAAGAAGCAGCACAGAGACAACAACAACAAGATTACATTTGTATAGCGCCTTTCACGTCGGGAGGACGTCCCAACAAAAAAAAAGGAGGCAGACAGGCAAGATGCTCATTTGCTGAACGCAGGATCGTCGAAGTACTCCCCAACTTCCTTAAAGATTACAACCCAGCGGATGTTTAATGCAGATCAGGCAGGTCTTTGCTGGAGGACAACACCCGCAGGAACACTTGACATTCAAGACAGATTCAGTGGCAGGTGCAACAGTATTAAAGGACAGGGTTACCTTGTTATTGGCTGTAAATATGGACAAAAGTGAAAAGCTAGACTTGTTGGTAATAGGCTTGGCCAATAGAAAATTGTGCCCGGATTATTTCCTCATGTTTAAGTTTTTATCAATAAAGTGAAAAGATCTAGGTTAGTAGTAAAATGTGACTCTCACTAGTACCAATCAGCCCCCTCACCTCCACAATTTTCTGCAAAATTTGTCAAATTCCCTTCCCAATTTTTGGCAAATATTTCCCCAATTTTCTATTGCTGCACCTTGTGCCAATGTCCAGATGGCGGAGGAGGAGGAAGAGCCAGAAGAAAGACCTGGTGCTACCCCACCCACGTGTTCGAGAGTTTGGCAAGTTATTTCTTAGAGGCAAAGGGAATTTCTTCCAATGACAGCTGACAGCTTCTACAACTTGAGTCTTTTGTTCAAAAACATAAGAGGTTTTCCAAAACTATAGGTATTGAAAAATCAACCACTTTGTACTTCGACAAGAAAGCAGCAATTAAGTCTGGCAGGTCTAACACACCACGTTGATAATTCGTTAGGCGATTGTGTTACTTCAGAAGAATATATTGTGTTATGCTTTTTGTCTTGAAGTAATATATACTATTATGCTTTATGTAGTCCTGAAGTAACAAATGTATACTGTTGATATATACTGTTATACTTTATGTAGTCCTAAAGTAATAAATGTATCCTGTTTTATGATTTATGTAGCCTTGAAGTAATAAGTATATATTGTTTGCTATTAATATAGTTATGAACTAACATCAGTAAAACTTTGGCTAATTGCATACTCCATGTGTGTGTCAGCCTGGCTCAGTGGTAGCGCTCTCACCTCTGAGTCACAAGGTTGTCAGTTCTACTGACCCGATGAGCCTGGTGAAGGATGCCCAGGTTATAGCAGAGGAGGGAAGGCTGTGGAAAGGTGAAAGAAGGCGTGGAGGATGGTGGGGGGGAATGGGACAGCGCCCGGGGTGGGGGCAGGGGGTGTGGTGAGAGAGGGTGGAGCTTGAATGTTTATTAAGTTAAGATGAGAGCCCAACCTAATAAATAAAGGGTTTATGGGGCAAAAAGAGAGGAAGGAAATAAAAGAAAAAAGCACATAGCCTGGAGGTTTGAAAATTGCGCATGTGTGGAGTTTACGACCCACAACAATTTTAGCAGTTGGTTCAGGCAGGAGATTTTCAAGGGCTCCCTCTTTATGCCTCGTCCAACTGATTGAGTCACGATCTTGCTCCTTCTTTTGTATACGGCTTCAGGTGCTCCTCATCACGCATAGTCTGACTCCAGCCAGGGCTAAGGAGTTTCAGCTATCAAGAGAGACTTGAGAAGGGTTAAGATGAACTAAATTTTTTACTAGCTGACAAGTCAGTAATGAGAGGACAGAAATTTAACATGTGGAATTAAGGTGACATTAGAAAAACATCTTTATGTAGGGGATAATTGCAGTGTGGCCTTTTCTGCTAGAAATAGTTGTCAGGCAGAGATGCTGAAATGGGGTTGCCCTTCATGTCTGAAAGAGTCGGAACTGAATGTCACTCAATCCTGCCGTTCTCCCAAGTGGAGTCTTTTTGGTCACATTTTTGTCTGCAAATGGCTGCACCGGAAACTGCATGTGCCGAGGATACTCGCTTTATGATTGGACTACTACACAAAGACTAAAGCAGGTTCTGTGTGGAAAAAGTGGTATCCTGTAGTGCATTGAATAGGGCACTTGCCTCGCAAGCGAAGGGACCTGGGTTTGATTACCAGGTAGGGCAAAACATTTAGCAAGTTTTCTTACTCCACACGCCTCTGTTTACCAAGCAGTAAGTAGGCGCCTGGTTGTTAGTTGATTGATGGATTGATTTTCTAGGAGTAATAATCCCTTCAAATAACACATAAAAATGTGGTCACTCAATCCATGACTGCTTGTGGGACACTGGTTCTAAAAATCCCTAAGTTGTCATTTTGTTTTGGCAGTAACTTTTGAAAAATGTTTAACATTAACAATAAAGTTTACACAATGTTTATATTTTGAATATGTGTTTCATAGACCCGGCTCGGCAACAGCCTTCTGAAACTAGTGAAGATCCTGAAGTAGAAGTAACTCTTGAAGGTAAGCATTAGGAATACAACAACAAAATTACACTTGTAAAGCGCCTTTCATATTAGGAGGACATCCTAAGTGTTTCGGACCTGAGCTGGGGGTCGGGATAGAGAAGGGTGGAGGGCGGGTGGGGAAGGAGGTGAACCGAAGGCATGGTCAAAGAGGAGAGTCTTGAGACGGGTCTTAAAGGAGGCGGATGAGACGGTGAGACTGCGGGGTGGAGTTCCAGAGGGTGGGGCAGAATGATTGAAGGCCCACCTGCCGATGGTATGGCGGATGAGGAGGGAGACGTGAAGCAGGCCGGAGCCTGCTGAGTGGGGTGAGTGAGCAGGATGTCGGTAGTAGGAGGTCGCAGAGGTGAGGAGCTAGGTCATAGAGGGCTTTGAAAGTGAGGACCAGGATCTTGAACTGTATCCTCTGTGTGATGGGAAGCCAGTGGAGTCGGGCGAGGATGGGGGTGATAGGGTCACAGAGCCTGCTGCGGGAGAGGACACGGGCTGCACAGTTCTGGATGATCTTCCGCCTGTGGAGGGAGGAGTCGGAGAGGCCTGCGATGGTTCTCATCGCTTGATGTATGTGCAAATTTTATTAACAATTCTGTACTAAGTGGCCTCTGCTTCTCTCCTAAACCTGTCAGTGTGAGTCCCTATTTCAAAGGTGACTCAACCAAGTCAGAGTCACACACAGACAGGTATTCCCAGTTAACCCCAATGCCCGGTAACTGGAATGTCTAATCGGAGTTTGCTCGCACTCGTAGACCTCCGATGTTGACAGCTACCCTCTGAAGTGCTTACTTCTTTTGTTGTCTAGAATACTACAGAGAATCGAGAGTACATTCAGTAGAGAACAGCTCTTTATTAAAACCTAGCAACCTTCGGCTACCTTGCACATAAGGAACACAACAATTTAAGATTTATAACAAATGGAAAAAATATAACAATCGCACATAACTATAACATCTGGCAGCACATTACAACATAAGTAAATAAATATTAAGCCAACCTGACTGTACAATAGTCCTGTACACGTCAGTACGTACCGGGTGACGACCATTAGTTAGAGATCATGAGGAGCGCCGAGCATTGCTTTATATAGGAGTGTGACTGATCGCTTTTCCAGGGGTAATAATCACTTTAAAAAAATTGGGTCAGACAATACAAGACTGTTTATGGGAGGCTTAAATGTAGAATTCTGTCCTGTGGCTCAGTTTGTGGCCCAGCTAAAATGGACTAAGGAAAATGTTTGTTGGCCTTTATGTTGTGATGGACGGTTGTTTTTAACAACTTTTAAATGTCAATTTAAAGTTTGTAAATGTGGCTTTCCAGGTGACGAAGATGACGAATATGTCCCGCCCAATAAAAGACCAAAGACCATTGTGCAGCCGACTGACGCGGGGGCCACAGTAAAACGGAAATCACGGGAGTTTAATTTTGGTACGTTAATCGTGTTATCTCTTCTAGAAATTCATTTGCAGCAAAAGCTATTGAGAGTAAAGATGCAGTAAAACTTGTAGAAGTCTTTCTTTATAAATCGTACAATCGCCTAAGTCATACATGCACCCGAGTCCCGTTCAGTTTCCTACCAAAATCCACTTGGATTTCTTTGCACTTGTTTTTTATAAATTGGATAAACAGCTAAATTGTAAAGGTTTCTTGGTCCCAAATACATCCTGAATTCTTTGCAAATCGTCTCCTCACTTGTAAAGAAGCTACCTCACTTACCAGCTGCATTGAAGTACATATGTGTTCAGTTTGAAACCAGCGCGGGGAAGCAAAGGCTTGACGCCTCACCGCATGCGCACTTACCGGCTGCATTGAAGTACGCATGCGCAGTGTTCCGCTTGAAACTTGACCCGTCACTGCATGCGCACTCACCAGCTGCAGTGCCGAAGTACCGCATGCGCAGTACAGTACAGTGCAGTGAACAGGCGCGGAAAGCAAGGTTTTGACCTGTCATCATGGCATCAGGCAATACAGGTACCACAACTGAACGCAAGTTAGTGACAAGGACCTATCAGGAGAAGTTCCAGATTCTCCAATTCTGCGAAGCGAATCCTGGATGGAAAAAGAAGGACATTGCTGCCAAATTCGATTTAAAACCACAGACCTTGAACGATTACCTCAAGAATAAGGAGAAAATTTATCGTGCCGTGAACAATCCTGATGCACGGAAGGGGAACATCAAACGTGCAAAAGCAATAACATTTGAAGATGTCGATGCGGCACTTATCCTGTGGTTTCGGCAGAATTTGGCGCTGGATCAGCTAAGGATAGACGGAGAAATGCTTCTTCAGAAGGCTGGTTATTTTGCCCGTAAATTCGGTTACAAGGAAACGGTTTCAGTGGGATGGATCGATCGGTTTAAGAAACGCTGGGGCATCGTGAAGATTAGGAAAGCAGGGGAATATGCCGGTATTGACCTGCAGATTGTTCAAGAGTGGAAAGATGAGAAGCTTCACGACATTTTGCAACGGTACGAGGCAAAGGACATCTACAATGCTGATGAAACTGGTTTGTTCTGGCAAATGCTGCCAGAAAAATCACTTGGCTTCGCATGGAGGGATTCCCACCACAGGTCTAAACAACCCAAGACACAAATCATGCTGCTGGTTGGTGCAAATATGGATGGGTCTGATAAGTTACCACTGTACACTATTGGAAAGAACATGTGGCCCCGTGCGTTCAAAAACTTTCACAGACTACCACTGGAATATTCTGCCAATAAAAAGGCTTGGATGACGAGTGTCATGTTCGAGGGCTGGCTTAAAAAACTGGATTGGCGAATTGGTCAAGAAAATCGAAAGGTAGCGATGATCCTTGACAAGTGTTCTGCTCATTCTTCAGTTGAACTAGACAACATTGAACTCATATTTTTGCCTCCAAATACAACCAGTGTGACCCAGCCCATGCATGGTGGGGTGATTCGCAATCTGAAGTTCCATTACCGGCACATTTTGGCTACTAGACGACTGGATGCAGCACAACACGCGCTGCCTTTCAAGTGGGATTTACTGGATGCTATGTTTGCTATGCAAACTGCTTGGAGTGGAGTGTCCCAGACTACCATCTCAAGTTGCTACAAGAAAGTGGCGTTTGAAGGTACCGCCGACCAGTACATCACAGATGATTCGGAGCAAGAAACTGAGCAGCAGTTCCAAAACATCTGGGATTGCCTTGCACAAATATACGGCAGTTTGATTCCTTCACTGGACGAGTATGTTGACGTGGACATGGATGACACCAAAGACACCCGAGAACTATCCGACCAGGACATTATGTCCTTAGTTTCTGATGAAGCAGATGCTAACTGCCCGAGCGATGAGATGGAAGGCTCCGAACTCGGGGATTCCACCCCTTTCGTGCCCACTGTTAGTGACGCCTTATCATGCACTCGATATTGTTCGTCGCTTCTCAATGACTGTGGAAAGCCCTGCAGATGAGATTTTGGAATTGGCTGACAAATTTGAAGCTGTTGTAATGAGTGAGGTTCCAAAACGAATGAAGCAGAAAATAATCGCTGAATACTATCAGGCCAAGTGAATTGATTGAGGGATTATGTCTGATTTACCATGTTTTTAAAACGTGATTGATAATTTGGTCACAGTGTTAATATGACAACAACAGCAAATTACATTTACACAGCGCCTTTCATGTCGGGAGGACATCCCAAGGCGCTAGACAATCAGGGATTTCGACCTGAGCAAGGGGCTGGGATCGGGAACGATGGAGGGCAGGGGTTTGTAAGAGTTTATGTTCTAATAAAAGGTTATGTTTTGAAACCTGTTTGCTAGTGCCGTTCATTGTACATGTTTTCTGCACATGAGGTGCTGTACTGTACAGTATATGGAAAGAATGGCCTATCATAGCTTCAATGCGCATGGGTTCAACATGTTACAGAAACCTTGCCTTAATGTCACCAACCAAACCTGCATTGTAGAATTTAAATGCCGTATATGTAGATTATTGATTGAGAGATATAGTACATAGGTAGTTTGGGACATATGTGCATGCGACCGCCAGGAAGGTGGAACGTGAACTTGATGGACCTTGGTCNTTTTTTGTCTAGCATTTCCTATGTTCTTATGTTAAGGGAGCACAGATGAACATTTTGGATTATTATACAGTATTTGCAACCGCATTATTTTAATGTTTCCGGTCTAAAGGCATGCTAGAAACATGTAAAGATATACAGTAAAACTGCTTGAATTGTTATAAATCATATGATCGCCTAAGACGTACATGCACCCGAGTTCCATTCCGTTTCCTATCAAAACCACTTTGATTTCTTTGCACTAGTTATATTTATCATCTAACTCGTAACACCACCCTCCTATCCTCCATTGCTCCTGCACTTACCGGATGCATTTAATTGCGGGGAAATGACGTCTTGATCCGTCGAGGCATGTGCACTTCCCGGCCGGCTGCATTGAATTGCAGGACACGTAATCTTGGACCTGTTGCTGCATGAGCAGAAGAACTTCATTTCCCACAATTCAGTGCCGTCCCATTGCTTGCCGGTAAGTGCACATACGGCAACAAGTCGAGGTGCATTGAATCGTGGGAAATGTAGTCCTGACCCGTCACCTAATGAGCACTTACCGGCTGAATTGAATTTGGCACGTGCATTGTAGATTATTGATTAAGTCTGATTTTATATAACTTGTACAGTTTGCCTGTAACTCCTGACATTGCGTTAGTCATATTAAATGTTATGGTCCCGACTGATGTAAGTTTTACTCTCTAAAATCTGACTTTATATATATATATATATATATATATATTATACAACTTGTGTGAGTTTTACTGCAATACATTTAGTAGAGGGCAGAAGATGGTTGCCAGGAACTGATTACATTCCAGCATCATAACTGTTTCAGACTAGTACTCCAGAGACTATAGTGTTTCCTGTTCTATCTTTTCTCTCCCCCCACCCCCCTCATGACCCATCTTCTGGCAGGTGAGATTATGTCCGGCTCTCCTTAAATCCCTCTCCAAATCCCTTCTCCTAACGGCTTTTCTCCCTTTTTTTAAAAGCATCCTGAAAAGCCTTTTCAACTTTGCCTTTGGTCCCTCGACTCCCCATTTTTCCACCTTATTTGGTTTTCCACCTTGTCCCTTCAAAACATGAAAAAAAAACTATGTGAAAGGAAGTGGTACAAGTTGTTGTGTTTTGTTTATTTGAAGTGTGGTGTGACTGAATGATGACATTTTATGTAACTGCTTAAAAACCTTTCCTTTTCCACAGAGCAATGGAACACCAGAATTACTGAACTAAGGAAGCTAGTGGAAAATCTTTTTGAAAAGAAATATGGTTAGTATTGTCTCTATTTCAGGAAACAGAACAAATCCGTGTAATTGATTAAAATAAAATAATTTATTTAGATTTTGGACTTATACCAGCAAGTGATGGGATGTAAAGTACAACTTACTATCAGCCATGATTTTTTTCCCTGTTATACAATCTGTCTTTGCTGAACATCACCTTGTGTGAACAGACCATGGCCTGGTAATTGTGTTAATAATAAGCCAGCACATTTAGGGAATAGTGTCCTTTCGCTCTGTGTAAACACTGAATGCCTGTAATGCACGATGGGAGGATCGAGCTCCTTGGAGGAGCTATGCCTTCGACCCTTCTTTGGCTGGGATTGGTATTGCATAACTCAGATCCGAAGAGGGCAGGTATCAGGTCTGCGTCTTCCTTTGATGATTTGGGGCTAAGGGAGGTTTTTTTCGGGGAAAAAGGGGTGTCTGCACGGACAGCTCTCATTCCCTTGAGGGACTAATTTCGGTCTAATTCGGCTTATAGGGTTGAGTAAAAAATACTAATTCTAATAATTCTTTGTTTGATATAGGGCCTTTCACGTCTTCAAGTAGGGCCTAACCCTCCTTCACCAAATGAAAATAAATTCATGATTGATACCGAAGTGGAGAATCATTATTGTATTTATAAAATTATTTTTATTGGTGGGAGAATTCACAGATGGTTTTCAATCACTTGACTGTGACTCTTTTTTTCCTTCTGTCAACACTTTTAGCTGAAGCCATAAAAACGACAAGTCCCGTCATAATCCCATACCCACTCTTTCAGTCCAATGCTGAAGATCTTAGTGTTGAAGGTTTACCCGAAGGTATTCCATTCAGGAGGCCCTCCACCTACGGTATTCCAAGACTCGAAAGGATCCTTCTAGCAAATGAAAAGATAAAATTTGTTATCAAAAGGTAGGATTCTATTGAATCTCCATTGAGAATCTCAACTGAACCGCTTTTCATGTTGGATTTATGGTGGTTTTGATCTAGAACCTTAATCAAAGTTTGCTTATGAGCCTAGTGATTTTACATGGTAGCGTTTCTTTGTCGTTGAACTAATTCATAATATTTAGAGGGCATTTGTATTATCCAAGGCTAATCCTATAATAGAGTAGGGTTAGGCTCACTGTGTTCTATCTTATTGACACCTTCCCAACATGAAAGGTGTTATATAAGTGTAAATCTGTATGTATAGTACTTAAAACAGTTGCAACTAAGGGCTATTTGATAATGGATGTTGTGAGAAATGTATTGGAAGTCTTCGGTTATACTTTTATTTTGTTCTGCCTTTAGACCGGAGCTGTTATCTACTATTCGGGATGAAGAAGCGAATAAATCTGTGCCAGGAGGTATGAATTTAAACTTTAAAAATATATACAGTATACAGGCTGACCTTGGTATAACAATCCCTGGCTATCACAATCCCTCCTCCGGTTATAATGAACTCGACATTGAGACCCGTTTTTCTTATTGATTTTCTATTGGTTCTTACTCTAATACAGCAATCATTGAAGCAGCGCAGCTCCTGATATAACGCACTGCAGAATGGGCACATAGACAAAGTAGATTGGCTGAGGCGCGGTGGCTATTCCTGCGGCTGCTGTGGCTGCCCCAGGATTGTCTCCTTCTCCCCAGGATTACTGCCGCCGACACTGTCATCATCGTCTTGTGTTTACTCGCTTTTCCTCCTCTAAATTTAACCATTAAACCGAACCAATACACGCATGCGTTTTTCCCTCATGCCCGTGTTTGCAGTCTGCATTCAAGTGAAAATGGGGACGGCGAGTAAGAGGGGGAGTTTGTCACTGCAAACCAAGCTGCAGATGGTTCAAGCTTTAGAGGAAAGAAAGAAATCTCAGGCAGCGATCTGCAAAGAACTGGGACTAGCGAAAAGCACAGTCGCGACTGTTTGGGCAAATCGAGAGAAGATTCGGGAAGCAGTTGTGCGCGGGGGAGCCTCGACGACCAGGAAAAGGATCCGTGCGCCAGAGCACGAGGAGGTTGACAAAGCCATGCATCGCTGGTTTGTGGCCACGAGGGAAAAGAACATTCCGGTGTCTTGTAATCTACTGAAGGCAAAGGCTGAACAGTTTGCCAGGTCTCTCAATATTAAACATTTCAAGTGTTCTAACGGCTGGATCGAACGATTCAAAAACCGTCACGAGGTGAGCTTCAAGAACACAGTAGGGGGGAAAAGCGACTGTTGATAACAAAATTGCGTCTAACTGGCTCAAGGGTGTCTTTCTTTCCCATTCTGGTACAATATGAGCGACCTCTGCAAGGTCTGCGAAGCAGGGCTATTTCCCAGCTGTTACCAATCAATACGCTTGTTTCATTAGATGGTAACTGCAGAGAAAAAAGCTGAGCAAAAACAGTGAGTAACACTTCTGACAGGGGCCAATACGGATGGATCCGACCATGTGCATTGGAAAATTGCAAAACCAAGGCGTTTTTAAAACGTGAAGACATTACTACTGAAGTATTAGTACAACACAGTGAATTCATGTTACAGTGTATTCTGTGAAGCGCTTTGCGACGTCTTGAAGACGTGATGAGGCCCTATATCAAATGCAGGATTATTATTATTAATTAACACCAAAGCTTGGATAACACCAGAAATCCAGAGGCAATGGGTGAGAACCTTTCATGAAAAAATGTACTGCCCAGCAACGAAAAGTCGTGCACTTTGTGGATAGCTACCCAGCACATCCCAAGGTTTGGGGTTTGAAAGCTGTTACCATCCACTCCCTAACCCCCAACTTTGCAACCAATGGACCAAGGAGTGATCCAGTGTTTCAAGTCTTGGCATTGGAAGCTCTACTCAGGAAGATAATGGCCTGTGTTGATGCCAATGCGTCATTTCAAGCGGACATCTTACAAGCCATCTCACAAGGAAAGCGTGGTTGCAGGTCACAGACAACTGTGCAACCAACTGCTTGAAACATACAGGAATGCTCCAGATTTCTCCCGATGTGTGAGTGAGATGCCTTTCCTCCACACTACAGAAGAATGCAACCCCCCCTTGGAATCTCAGAATCTCTAATTGACTAAATCACTAAAGATGTAAGCCGAGTTTCAAATGCAAGGATTATTATTATTATTATTATTATTATGCCAAAGAAACCTCAGGGTAATGAGAGATGCGACGATGATGATGTGCACTGTGAACCTGTGGTTCCTTCTCTGCGTGAAATTTTGAAAGATATAAACACTGAACGAAGTTATGCCCAGGCATTCTAAGATACAGAAGAGTTGTTTGGACTACTTAATAAAATTGAAAACACCTGTAGAGCAAAAACTGTGCACACTCTAAAGCAGTCAACACTTAATATTTTTTTCATAAGTGAACAGTTCCTCCCTATGTTTATTGTTATTATGAGGCAAAACTGTTGAACTAAAGTTTCTTTCTTTCCCATACAGTAATACTGGAGAGTAGTTTATTCCTAATGTAGTCCCAATTTATTAAAAAAGCGTTTGAATGTTTACTCGCATTTTGTATCGCTGTCGTACGTAATGACATTGATGTTGTGCCCCTCGAGGGAGGGTACGCAGAGAGTTGGGGTGCGAATGTGCGGTGTTCCGTTTGAGGCAGGCTCAGGAAGCAAAGTTTTGACCAGGCAGCCGGTAAGTTCAGTAGCAGCAAGTTGAACTTCTTAGAGCGCACCCAGATACAACGTTCCTTTTCCCCAAGATCCCAGGGCGTTTGTTACACCGGGGTCAGCCTGTATTTTGCCAGATACGGCGACATTGTTGACACATTTGGGCAGGATGTGAAAATTAATGCACATCTTGAATGGCTTTAAGCTGATCTGGAATAATGCTCTTCAATGTTTTCTGTATATTAAAATGGAATTTCAGACAGGATATGTATACAGTGCATTATTAGCACTTTTATCTCCCAAATTTTAGTTTTAAGGCTGCTAAGATCTCCATAGATACAACGTGACTGCACTAAATGAATGCAGAAACACCTGATAATGGACTATATTTTGTGTGACCCAAGTGTAAACTTCTAAANTTTTTGCTTACTGCTACAATATGTGTCTGAGTGATGCACAGAGCTCACAAAAGTGCAATGCAGAGTGATTGTGTGAAACATACTGTTTAAAATGAGGTTCCTCTCATAACTGCTTATGATCATTTTGCATTTGTGCCAAAAAGTGCATTGAATGCTTGGGCTGAACAATACTGTAATGATAACCTGCACTATTCCTTAAATAGAAATGTAAGAAATTTGTCAAGCTAGGCAATAACACAGCCACTTCACAGATTTTTCCCCTTTTTTAACAAAAATCCTGTAAACGCAGAAAACAAAAGCAACTTTTATTAATCAGAAATACCTGCCGTTTTTAAAAATGGTAATGATTGAGCACTATTTTTACCTGTACAGTATTCATCATGGATGATGAACGCAAAGGAGACAAGACTCCTAAACGCAAACGTGTTGTTTTGACGATTGAAAAGAAGCTTGAAATTTTGAATCAATTGGACTGTGGTGTTCCTGCATCGAAGCTCGCACAGAAATATGGATGCAGCCAGCGTTCCATTTATGATATTAAGTCTGCTCGCTGGAAGATTACCCGTTTTGCTTCGGAGTCTGACAACATTGTTGGACGGTTGGTTCGCAAATCGATGAAGAGATCCAGCTTTGCCGAGCTCGATCAGGAATTGTACATCTGGTTCCAGAGGAAACGGTCGGAGGGAATACACGTCACTGGACTGCTCATCATGGCCAAAGCCAAATATTTTCACGAACAATTAGGCATAGAGGAACCGTTCAATGCAAGTTGTGGCTGGCTGCATAATTTTAAAGCACGTTATGGAATACGTGAACTTTATTCAAAGCTCTAAAGTTGCAAGTGTCTTTAATCATCATACGGTGCATTGATGGCTGAACATTGGCCACTGATCAGTTTACAAAGAAGATGAGTCTAGTGTTTACTGGAAAGGCCATCCAACCAAACCTGTTGTATATACGGAAGAGGCTTGTGCCCAGATTGTCGGTTGAGTAAGGAGCAAATCTCATACCTTTGCAGTAGTGGTGCCCATTATTAAAACCAGTTGATCTGGATGAATGGATGTAAGGAAACCCTTTGATCTTCTGGTTTTACCACAAATCTGTTTCAGGGCTCAAGACCTTCCTCTAAAGTGTATTTAAGTATAGAAACGGCACCTTCATATTCTGATGAAAGCACTTTAACTTTGGATGTGGATCCTTATATGACTGACATCCAACCTATGGACCAGTGGGTCCTGGAATCTCTAAAACTAAAGTATTGTCGCAAAAAAGAAAATAATTAAATAAACTTTTCATAGAGAAGAATTCTGTGCTACAGTTCACGGAAACGCACGGAATGAAATAATCCTTGTATGAGCTAAACTGATCCATTCCAGGCGCAGCTTCCCCTGCTGAGGAGGACTGAGTGCCCTTGAATTTGTTGGCCTGGAATACAAGGAAGTGAAGGATTCGTTGGCGTCAAAGACATGGATATTATAAGGCAGTCCCTAGTGTGAGAAGGTCAACCTAGAGCATGTTGAGTAGCTGGAGAGTGTTAGGGGGGCTATTCCTCAATTAAAGATTGTGGTGGATGTAGCAAACAGTGGTAAGAGATGGAGCTTTTGGTGAGAAGGACAGAGTAAAGCTGGTCTTGTTGGGGGCAAAAAGTGAACACAAAAGGTACTTCATGCTCTTTTGAAAAGTGCTTTTTGGAACAAGAGAACACTGAATATAAAAGAAAAGCCTATCTTCTTGTACAGTCTCCATCCAACATCATTGGACTAATTTTTATTTTTTAGCGAATGCAATAACGTATTGCAGTTTTCTCTGCGACAAAGTAAAAACATTGCTCAGTTGGAAATCAATCACAGAATTCTTTGCTACCAAAATTCTGACCTCCACTCCAACACTCAATCCCACTTTTATGAGCTTGTTTTCCATGTTAGTATACCTCCTCTGTGTCCGATAGTAAATAAAACTGTAATGTTTCTTTGGTTTGTATTTTATTTTATTGGTCAATAAAACCAATTAACATTTATTTTTGTTTGCATTGTGCATTTCTTCATCCTGTGCCCAGGACTTCATTGTCTATTCCGGCAGATATTAGAGATTGGATTTTGATTTTAATGATTGTATGAGGGAGTAAAAGAGAAAATATCTGGTAAATTGTTTTATAATGTCTTGCCCTATTTATTGTAGGTCGGGGCTATAAATGTCATTTTTGATACATTTATAAATTTGGTAAAATTGAGTGTATTTGGTTATACAGTGGCATTGAAGTATACAAGCAACAAACGTGTAGAATGTATAAGCGTATAGAAAAATACAGTGCACATACGAACCCGTAAATCAAACTAGTTTTCAGAAAGTAATAAACCAACTACAAAATACAATTTGTTATTGTTTCCGCGGGCCACAACTTTCCCCGGGTCACGTGTAGACTCCAAACGCGCCAAAGCTGCGCTGAGCAGCCCACCAGACAGGATTTGGCCTCTGAAAAGGGGTTCTTTACACCGACCGACAGGGCTAAAAAGAGTGGTAGGTGTAATTTGAGGTATAAGTTGCATGCCATGCCATATCACTGCTATGTTTCTGCCTTGTACAGAAAATATAATTAGTTTTCCTTTTTTAAATGAATCTTACTGATTTAATGGTCATTTCCCTGATGGGTCTGGGTAGGTTTAGTTAAGTAGGGTTTGGGTGATGGTCTGGAAAATAACATTTATTTACAGCGCCTTGGGACGCCCTCCCGACCTGAAAGGAGTTGTACAAATATCATTTGTTTGATGTTGTAACTATTATTTGGAAATAGTTCAGTTGGTGAAAGTATCTTTGGAGAATTTTGAACATCTTAGTATTTCTCTTCTAGCAAAAGAAGAGTGGAACACCAGAATCACTAAACTGAGGAGGATGGTGGAAGATTTGTTCTGCAAGAAATACGGTACTTTAAATATGTTTTTGAACTCTTATCTGAAAATATTTTGTGCTGTTTTAATTCTACCCTTCTTAGCTTAAACTACTACACAAGAGTTTAACCTGAAGTTATTTTACCCAGTTTGATATGGTTTACTGTTGATTTACAGCTGATGCCTTGGGACATCAAAAACCAATGATTGTGCCCTATCGTAAATTTGAATCTCACCCCAAAGATCTCTATGTGGAGGGTATTCCCGACAACATTCCTTTCAGAAGTCCTTCCTGGTATGGCATTCCTAGGCTAGAGAAGATTCTACAAGCGGCTAATCGGATAAAATTTGTTGTGAAAAGGTTGGTTTGGTTTATGTTTTTTAAATTGTTTGAAAAATTTGAAACCTGAGTTAACGAGACATTTTATAGAGACCTTTTATACAACACTACTTTTTCTCTTTGTACAGTTTCAATGAATGCCGTGCTCAATTGGCTGCCCCGTTTCGCCCCCACAAAATATACAGTCAATTCACTTCCCATGAAGCGCTTTGAGACGTCTTAAAGACGTGATAAGGCGCTATTTCAAATGCAAAGATAATTTAGATTGCATATAAATCTTTGACTTTCTCATGTAATTGTTTTTTCCCATTTCCTCCCAGACCAGATCTGCTGATTAATGAGCATATTGATACCACTCTACAGGGGTCCAGTGCTGGAGGTAAGTTCATTCCCATATTTGGATAAGTTCAGCTTCCTTTGCGTTTCTGTCAGAAGATTATAGGTTCAAGTCTCACATTGGAACTTGACCTGGTGGTCCAGGCTAACGCTGCAGCTTAGTATTGGGGTACACTGGTGGTCACAGCCTTCATATAAGACATTAACTCTGTTTGATTGTTCAAGTGGATATTACAAAGATCAATTAAAACTATTGGAAAAGCAAAAGGAGTTTCTACACTTCAGTTTGCTTCTTGGCTGTTTATCATCCCTCTATCTGCAAAATTGCTGCCCATTGTCCCTACAGACAGTCACTTCACTTAGCAATTATCTGTGAAGCTGTTTTGAGACGTTCAACATTACAGTTGCCATATCTTTGTTTATAATTATTATTGCAAACATTTGTGAGGAATTATTTGCTACAGCAACAATTTGCATTTATAGAGTGTCCAAGAGCCCTTAACACTTTCTCCAGAATGATAGGTATCTGCTACATTTGTGTCTTGTTCTTCACACTGGTTTTGAGCTGTGGAATGACTTCTGTGTGGGAAATAGGGGCTAGAATAAACTCGCTCAGCCAGCCACAGATGCAAGTTGCAGTAAACTGAGGATAATTCGACCTTGGCTTAACTTGTCACTTATCACTTAAGTCATGTCATGTCACCACTATCCTGACTGCAACCAGTATAAACTGTTAATAAGGGATCGCTTCACTCGTCGGTCCGTTTAACATGTAACTCGTCACATTTGTAGAAATTGTAAGTATTTCAGTGTAAAAAGGATCGAAAGTGACCTTCGCGATAAATGCGGTAAAAGATAGCCACTCGCGCAGCCAGCCGCCTGCGCGCCAATCTTTATGTGCTTTTATGTGATACAGTATTCATTGCGACGCATCCCACTTGCTTAGAAATGAGCCAAATGAGCAAAAAGAAGACCCTTTCAATTAGAACAAAGGCAAATGCTATCCGTGAAGTGCTCAATGGGGAGAGGAAATCCGAGGTTGCCAAAAGGTTTAATGTGCCAAGAACAACCCTCAATTCGTGGCTGCTGAACAAGGACAAAATTCTCTGGGCTGTGGATGCAGACACATTCCATGTGAATCGGAAACGAATGCGGACCTCCATTCATAGTGATATTGAGAACTGTTTATTGTCATGGCTTCGTCAGGCAAGAGCTCAAAGCATTCGAGTAAGTGGTCCGTTTCTCACAGAAATGGCAAATCGGTTTGCGGCTGAATTAGGCGTGGCAAACTTTGAATGCACGAATGGTTGGTTGGAGCGCTTTAAGGCGAGATATGGCATTTCATCTCGGGTTAGTTTGTAGAGAAGCCAATCCAGCTCCATAAATTACAATTAACGAGTGGAAATCTACAAACAACACTGGCTGCAATTCTTTCAGAATATATTTATAATCTGTGCATGTTGGTAATGAGGACGAAACCGGATTATTTTGGCCAACAGAACTTTGGCTTTCAAGGGAGAAAAAAATGTTCGAAGTGGAAGCAAAGTGAGCAGCGATACACCATTCTGTTGGCTGTTAACAAAGATGAATTTGATGAAAGAAAATTGTCATTGAGGAATCTGCAAAACCTTGTTTTATTGGGATACAAAGATTATAATAATAATAACGATCCTTGCATTTGATATAGCGCTTTATCACCATAACAGTTTTTTGTGGTTTGAATCGGAGGAATCTAGCCATTTCAGCAACGCCATTGAACATTTGTGCATCGTGGAGTTGTGGCCAACAAGTGTCTCCCAGGATGATTTCATCAGAGTGGACCTTGTAGTCAGTGTATTGGAAATGACTGCTGATAGTGGCGTGCGTTACTGCCACACAATGAAAGAGCGATGAGACAGATCATGATGATGCTGAAGAAGATGACTACATCGACATTCAACACCCTCCGATTAAACTGGCAGCCGGCATTGCAAAGGTTGACGTGCTACAGTCACTTCTGCTACAAGCTTAGCCACCTTTCTGCGGTTCTTGTCGGTCTTGTTTGCAATCACGGCGTCAAAAGAATATCACAGACTATTTTCCCCCGAGTAGATTGAGATCGTTGCAGCTACTTTTTTTAATTTCTGATTTGCAATTGTAAGAAATGTTTTGATTGCTTTCAGCAGTATTACTGCAAGTCTGTTGCTAGAATAACAGAATAACAAGCTGGTCAAACTCACCCAGTGAATGGATATTCTTTAGAGAAGCTGGAGGAAAAAAAACATGAACGTGTTTACTGGGGTGCAGTTGTATCTATCATATTCAAGGAATGAGTAAACTTATCCTGAGATTTTATAAATGTGGTAATTTTGGAGAGGGTGGATTTGTATGATGTCTGTTGATTTCTGTAACACATGTATTGGTCTGTGGACCTGCGCTCATATGTGAAATCATCATGCAAATTGAGGAGGGGAAGTTGTGCATTTATTGGGCTACTGCACTGCTTGAAAGGGCGGTTGAAAGAGGTTCAATAGTAGCTTTCAAAGGGGGATTTGGTATGTACTTGAAAAGGAAACATTTGCAGTGCTATGGGGTAAGAGAGAGTGAATGGGACTAGTTGGATAGCTCTTTCAAAGAGCTGGCACATGCATGATGGGCCAAATGGCCTCCTTCTGTGCTGTAAGATTCTACAAGTGATCTCTGACTGTCTGCCATATTTTGTCGTGTTGCAAATGTTCAAGAATATTTTTCCCCAAAACAATTTTTATAGTCCAATGATAATCATTTGGGAACCGTGGATTTTGTTGTATGCAAATGTTCATTACATAAAGATGCTTGGTTTTCAGATGTAACCTGGAAGTACAGTATCTTTGTTCTTTAATGCACTATATTAACACGAGAGATCATCAAATATAATCAGCTGGACCTGGAAGGCAGAGAATGGGGGAAGGGGTGCTGGGCTGGGAGATCATAATCAGGGTAGTTCTGCAGTTCTGTACAGAAATGACTTGGATAAAGGAGTACTTGTCATATTTAAACATGCACTGCTGATGCTATGGAGCAGGTGTTTAATCTAAGGAGGATAAATAGCTAAAATTGGAAGATGTGGATCAATTTGCCAGAGGTTTAAGGCGTGCTGGATGGATTTTAACATGGTAGAATGTGGTCCCCAAGCCAGGCAGAAACGGACACACACACAAACACACACCAAGCGCTCGTTATCACAGGTTTAAGCTCAGGGGAGCGGAAACTGGGAACAGTAAAACAACCACTGCAGAGGGCTGCAGGCAGCACCTGAGCTCACCTGGAAGGGATCTCGCTCAGCCAGCGACTCGCAGCCTCTTGCTCGGTCCACAGATTCATAGCCTCTACTGGTCAGTCTCTGCCTGTTCATGGGTGAAGGGCTCCTCAACCCACAGCAAATTCAACACCTGACACCAGTGTAGCAGTCCCCGAAGCCGAGCGCTTAGGGACACACCCACACACAGACTCTCACTATACCACTGGCATAATCTCAGGGAGAAGGGAAACTCGGAATAGCATCCCAACAACCATGGAGGCCTGGAGTCAGGACCTGTAGCAGCCACTCCTCTTGCACACCCGCTGCTTGCAGCCTTGTAGGAGCCAGGCAGCTTATATTTAAACCCGTTTAAGTTAAACACTGTTAATTAATAGGCATATGTCTATAAATGCGCTTATTTTCTGTTTCCTATTGCTTATTTCTGTTACTGTATTGGAAACTGTGCACTTCTCAGGAGATGTACTGCAGTGTAAGATACAGTACTTCCAGGTTTATATGTGAAAACTAAACATCTTTGTGTAATAAACAATTTGCATACAAGAAAATACATTACTGATTTCTTGATCATTTTCAACATGACCGAACATGGCAGATAGTCAGATATCACTCATCGTTCCTATAAATGCACAACTTTCCCTCCCCAACTTGCAAGATACTATATTCAACACAAGAACACCGACTGGGTCATTGGGTGAGTTTAACAACCTTGCCACTCTTGTAATTCTAGCAATACAATTATAATACTGAGAGCAACAAAACAATTGCAAATCAGAAATTTAAAACAAAATGTACTTCACAAGTTAAAGTGGTTGGATGTTTATTTTGTGGGTGAAACATGGCTTCCAATTTGCACGCAGTAGTGTTCCACAAACAACCATGGAGGAATGACCAATTTTATCTGGGGGATTGTTGGCCAAAACACCGGGAGAAATTCCCTTCTGTTTCGAATAGCGTTATAAGATCTTTAACATCCACCTCAACAAGCAGACAGGACCTCGGTTTAACGTCTGATGCAAAGAACGGCACCTCCACCAATGCAACAAACCCCCAGCACTTGCTGTGGAGTGTCAGCTTAGACGATGTGATTCCAATTCCCACATGGGACCCACAACCGTCTAACTCTGAGGCGAGAGTGAGCCAGGCTGACACACAACACAGTACATTTGACCTAAATTGTTTCTGATTCAAAACTCTGGACACAGTTCATTCAGCCTCCACATCTAGGGAAGTCATATATAAGAGCTAAATGAGCACTTCCAACCTCGGCACCCTGTATAATATTTAAAAAAGTATTAAATTATTTTATGCACTGACCCATCTCGAGATTCTTGTTTGTTGTAATGGGTGGATGGAAAGGAATTTGCTTTTCTCTGTTTCCCAATTTTAAATCTATGTAAATTGAAAGCTGTACATAAGACCTTTTCAGGAATTCCGTGGGGGTGTTTTGAGGGTGAAAAAGATTGATGTGCCACATTAATTTACAGGTAAAGAAGACTGGAACGTCAGAATTACAAAACTACGGAAACAGGTCGAAGAGATTTTTAATACAAAGTTTGGTAAGATGAAACAAAGCTTTTCATGTTGTATTTCATTTTTGCAAGTTTTGGAAATTTGGAGAATTGCAAACGCTTATTCACTTGTAACCCTGATGCTATTACCTGCAGCTGAATCTATGCAACTTTCGCAACCAGTGAAGGTCCCATATCCATTGTTTGAGTCTCACCCACAGCATCTGTATGTAGAAGGGTTACCAGATGGAATTCCTTTCAGAAGCCCCACATGGTTTGGAATACCTAGACTGGAAAGGATCATTCGAGGCAGTTCAAAAATTAATTTTGTGGTGAAAAAGTAAGGATTGATTTTGAATGTTTATTATTCAGGGGTGGGGTTGACTGGAATAATCTCACATTTTAAAATGAAATGCATCCATGCTTAGCGGTATCTATGTCAAATGTAACAGTATTACACAGCTTTACTAACAGACTTCGTCAAGGTGGTGGGGAAGGGAATGAAGAATTCCGTTTTTACTGTCTTGACCCTTCTATGAATGGTGTTTCATGCATTCCAGCCTGAACATTCAAAAGCATTGATTGAATCATGGATTCATAGAGTCCTACTGCACAGAAGGAGGCTGTTTGGCCCATCATGCCTGTGCCGGCTCTTTGAAAGCTATTCAGCTAATCCCACTACCCCGCTCTTTCCCTATAGCCTTGCAGATTTTTTTTCTTTTCGAGTGTATATCTAATTCCCTTTTTTTCAATTTATTATTGAATTTGCTGTTCAGGCAGTGCATTCTAAATTGAGACTAGATATTTTGAAGGAAACTGCAATTCTCCACTCTACCTCTTACAAATTTGGGAGGGGGAGAAGGAAAGGCTTCCAGCATAAATGTTGTGTGTATTTAGAGATCCCTGATTAAAATAAATCTTGTCAAAAACTCCAATGCTTTTGATCCATATCTCATTCATGGCTTGATTAGTCCGGGGTATGATTTTAAATGTTTATGTCTAGTTGTTGCTAACATTGAAGATGTTTAAACATTGATTTTGGGGTAATATTTATTTTCAAGGCCACAACTGGTGTATCCTCATCTCCCTGAAGATTTGAAAAAAGAGTGTGCTGTCGGTAAGGAGCTGAATTACAAATATTGACTGAAGGCAGGGAATTAATGGAATAATGTTCCATTGAGATGTAAGCCATTAAAAAGTAAATGTGCAATGAATATTTTATTGCCTTAGCAATAAAGTTGGGTGTCTGTCAACCAGAGGAAACTCAGGCCTAAGATGTCAGCTGCTGAGATGCACTGGAGTCTGGGGTCGTGAACACACGTTCGTATATCCAGGCTTGTTGGATGTCAAGTAACCAACCAGTGACTTACCTTTTTTGTTGTGTAGGGAGGCACGAGGGAACATAGCAGCGTCTCCTTGTAGCTGAGAGCTGAGCTGGCTTCAAGGCGATTTGCTTAGCAATAAAATATTAGAATCAAGTCAACACTCAACTACAGAATCAGCAATACCCAATGCACAGTCTGAGTTCCCCAAGCCATGGTTGTCGCTAACCTGTACCTAATTCTGCATGGAATTAGGTAAACAGGGTGCATCATTTTAGGGAAAGAGTATGCTTTGTATGCCACACACTCAAATTCCCATGTGTGAAAGTCTGTCTGGTTTGGATACTTTTTAAGTATGGTGATGGGGTTCTGCATGATGGACAATTTGACTTTTTATCTACCAGGATATCACTATCCTTTATATATTGTGCCGCCCTTCATTGTGGCTGAGATTTTTGTATTAATCCTGGAATTTTGAGGGCTATTGTGCTATGAATAAGTTTGTCTTGAAATTGAATTAAGATTTCCCAAATCTATTGCTCTTAGGAACCTCAACAGCCACCAGAGGGAAGAAAACTTTGTCTCATCCGCCTGAAAAACATTTGACCCCAACTCCAATAGGTGAAAGGACAGCATTAATAACCTATTTACCCCCAAAACGGCTTTTGAGTTAATCCCAATGTAATTTAATGTTGTGTTAGTTTGTTAATTGTTCAGTTGAAGTTTGTTTTTGGTGTTTGTACTGGTTCACCTAACTGGATGTAATACTTCTGTGTATTTATAGAATTTTACAGCACAGAAAGAGGCCATTCAGCCCATCGGGCCTGTGCTGGTTCTTTGAAAGAACTGCCAACTAGTCCCACTTCCCCACTCTTACCCCATAGCCCTGTAATTTTTTTAATATCTAATTCCCTTTTGAAAGCTCCTATTGAATCTGCTTCCACCACACTTTCAGGCAGCACATTCCAGACCATAATAACCCTCGGAGTAAAAAAAAATCTTGTCTTCCCGCTGTATTTGTATTTGTTGTAATTTATTGTTTATTGAAGTGCCCGTTTGTGCCATTCATTAGAGTCCAGTAATTCTGAGGAAAAGAAGACTTCACAACCATCAACCCCAAACCATTCGGAGATAGAAGTTACTATAGAAGGTAATTTGTTTGTACAGTGGACAATATTGGGTGGGGGGGCGGTGAAAGGAATCCTCTAATCCCTCAATAGGCTTCATGTTGTGGTTAGGAACTTGTGTCCCACCTGCTGTAGCTCTCAATACTGTAGAAATGGCTGGGTGGTTATTGTGGAGAAGATGCGGTGGCGGGGGCTGGGGACTCATCCTTGACTGGATTGGACGTGATAAGTCACTGGGCCTTTCTCTTTCACTTTTTTATGGCTAACCTTCCGACGCGAAAGGCGCAGTACAAATGCAATTTGCTGTTGTATATATCTTGTATGTTTAAAATGGTGTATAAATGTTGGGTCGGCCATTAAGGTCATAAAGATGGGAGGGTGAACTACTTTAACAGAATTCCTAATCATGGAAGAGAAGTGAGGGTTTATTTTGATTTAATTGTTCTAAATGAGGAATAACAATGTGCTTTAATGTAGCTCTCTTAAGATTTGATGACTGATTGTTCCTTCTTCCTGTACGATTGTGTTTTATATAAGTACAACATGGTTTTAAATTTCTGGCAGGTTCTGATGACATTCCACAGGTCAAGACTGTTGGAAATAACTTGCAAGCAAATGGCTCAAATTTTATCTCAAATACTACCTTCAAGCCAAGAGGCAGGGAATTCTCTTTTGGTAAGACATCTCTTTGAGCTGATGGCAGCCTAGTCAAGTGTGTCAGCTTTGTGTACGGTAATGGATGCACTTGAGGTTATTATAGATTAAAATTTTTAAAGATGAGGTATTGGGTTTGAGACGTATTGTAGTGATGAGTACTCAGTTGGAATCTACTAAATCCTGGAACCATTTGACGATCATGTTATAAAGAGGTTGCGCTTTATCTCTGTTGCTGCTAGACTAGTATGGTAAGTAATTTTTTTGCCTTAAGATATGCAAGAGAAAATATATTAAAGGAGTCCTCCCAAAAGGAGTCCTCACAGCTGAGTATAGATAAAGATGAAATATGTGTGTGTCTGTGTGTCAATCTACATTCCATATTTTATCCTTCGGTTGCAAGCGAAACTGCAACAGGTACAGCTAATAAAGAATAAGTGGTTCAACCATGTGAATTCCATTGAATTGGGTATGAGCCTTGTATGTAAAATCTCTAATGAGCTTCATGTTCTCTGTTCACAGAACAGTGGAATGCCAAAATTACTGACTTGAAACAGCAAGTAGAGGCCCTGTTCAATGAAAAATGCGGTAAGTTATAGGGTTAAGTAGAGAAAAATATACACTGTCTAACAACTAAAATGTCTTGCTTCAGCAGCCACTAACGGTGACCTCCTATTTCTGGATATCTTCATATGAAGAAAGTTGAAATTTATGTGAAAAGAGAGCCTCCATTAATGCATACATTAATGCATTTAAATGTTGATTACGTTGCATTCTAAAACCAATTTTAAATAGTTTGCCACAAATAAACATTAAAATATCAAGCTTGCCCTCATAAAAATTTAGGTCTGTAAGATTTCCTTGAAGATCTGTTATGTAACTTTGAAGCTTTCTTACTCGGAGAGAGAGTAGATATTTTACTTGGGATTCCATTATAATTTTCACCCACGTTTCGCCTACAAAATACACTGTTAATTCACTTTACGATATATTCTGTGAAGCACTTTGAGACATCTCAAAGACCTGATAAGGTGCTGTATCAAATGAAGGATTATTATTATTACTAATTCAGTGAGTACTGCTAACTCCTCTTGTATGCACTGCTGGTTAAGAGTTCATTATGAAGACCTGTTTGTTGTGTTGCAGGTGAAGCATTGGGGCTTTCAGAGCCAGTGAAAGTGCCGTACCCACTGTTTGAATCGCACCCGGATGATTTCTACATTGAAGGCTTGCCTGATGGCGTGCCTTTCAGAAGGCCATCGACCTTTGGAATTCCACGGTTGGAAAAGATTCTTCGAGCAAGAGCCAAGATCAGATTCGTAATTAAAAAGTAACTTACTTTTACTAGTATCTAATGTCATTTACTACTATTCCTAATGTCATTTTTCATGTGGGGTCCTGTAACTTAGTGATTACAGCACTCACCTCGAAAGCAAGAGGACCTGGATTTGATTCCCGGGTAGGGCATAACCTTAGTCCACATGCCTCTGTTTACCAAGCTACCTCGTTGTTAGTTGACTGGCAGATCACTTTTTGCGGGTAATAATCCCTTTTTTAAAAAAAAATATACCTTTCACGCTCTGCTCCAGTTTATTGCCACTCAAATTGCAGCCAGGCAATCTTAGGTTTGCTTTCATCTAAAGTATTAATTTCCTCCAACAGTGTCGATATGTTTCAGACTGCATTACAGGAAGCTACAAAACGTCCACAGAGTGAGTATTAAAATGACTGGTGAATGAATAGAACAAGGACACTGGATAGTCTGGGAGTGGTTTAGAAAACAGAAGTGGTATAAACCACAAAAGTGGTATTTTGAGTTTTGTTGTTCATCTAAAAGCTGAAATGACTGTCTCTAATTTTCCATCTCTCAAGTTCCTTATAATTGTATAGAATTCTTTTAAATCTCTGCCACTTCATGTGTGCAGCTGTGGGTGGCATTCCACATTGATGTGGAGATTACAGTTCTCGTGCACTGTAAATTGCAAATGAACAGAGAAGTCGTCTCTATAGATTGGCTGCGTTGGCAGCACTGTCATCTATGGATCAGAAGGTTGTGGGTTCGTAGAGTTGAGATTTGAGATTATAATTGAGGCTGACACTCCAGTGCCATAATTGGGGAGCGCTGAATCACAAGAGGTGCAATATCCATTAAATGTTAAAAGATTCCATGTTACTTCCAAAAGAAGAGTTTCTTCTGGTGTTCAGATTAGAGTGGGACATCGTTGGCATAAATATCTTCTGCCTTTTGCCTGGAAATAGCCACAACCACAGTAAAATCCTATTAAATGCTTTGAGATGTTTTACCTTCCTCAAGTTCGACCCACCAATTATCCTTCCTCCCCCACATCTGGCTCCTCACCAGCACCGCTTTCTTCCACCTCTGACGCATCGCTCGTCTCCGCCAATACCTCTCCCCAAAAGCCACTGAAACTCTGGTCCATACCTTTGTCACCTCTCGACTGGACTACTCCAACGCCCTCCGCGCTGGTCTCCCATCCACTACCATCCATAAAATCCAACTCATTCAGAACTCTGCCGCCCACATTCTCACCTGCACCAAACTTCGCTCTCCGATCCCCCCCAGTCCTGGCCAGACTGCACCGGCTGCCTATCCCAGAGAGGATCGACTTCAAGATCCTCACCCTTGTATTCAAGTCCCTGTCCTCCTCTGCACCCCCCGACCTCTCTGACCTCTCTCCTCAAAACAGTACCCGTTGCCTTCGTTCCTCCGGGTCTGGCCTCCTCCTCGTCCCCCGAGTCCTCCGCTCCACCCTCGGCGGCCGTGCCTTCAGCCACTATGCCCCGAGGCTCTAGAATTCCCTTTCTCGCTCCCTCCCTTCCCGTTTTCAGGTCTCTGCTGAAGACCTTTCTTTTCGATCACGTTTTTGGTCACCTTCCTTCCCCCTCCCCCTGGTTCGGCCCCGGGATCCGTTACTGTGAAGTGCTTTGAGACGCCGTCCGGCATAGAGGGCACTATATGCATCCAAGTTGTTGTTGTTGTACCCCTCCTGATCCCGACCCTCTAAATGCCTGTCTGTCCAGTGCCTTGGGATGTCCTGACATAAAAGGCGATATATTACATGTAATTTGTTGTTTGCCTTCTGCACATCTCTTGACCTCTCTGCTCTGACATTGGTGGTTATGCTTTCTGCTACTGTGCCCCAACCCTCTGGAACTCCTTACCTCAATCCCTCCACCTTGCCTTTTCTTTGATCATCTTCAGATCCCACGTGAAGTCTTTCCTCCTCAACCGTGCCTACAGTCACCCCTCTTTTTCCCAGTTGGGCATCAAACTATTAATATTAAGTACTCTGAGATGCTATCCTGCATGAGGGGTGCTATATAAAATCAAGTTGTTGCTGTTGTTTGGATAAGGTGCTATATATCAAATGAAAGACTTGATTGCAATTAGCTACAAAGCACTTTAGACCTGTTTCCACTTGATAAGGTGCTATAAAATGGTTACACTTGTTCTCCTTCCAGTGAAGCATGCATTCAGAGCAACAGTTTGGAGATTTAGAAATATATATACACAGCTAAACCATCTAGAATAGGATAGTTATTAACCAGTGACTATTGTAAACTCTGGGCAAGTTTCCTTACTCCACATGCCTCTGTTTACTGAGCAGTAAGTAGGAACCTGGTTGTTAGTCAATGACTACAAGCATGAATATCAGCCAAACTGTCCATTAAACTTAAATGGTGGTTATTTCTTTTTGAAGCAGCAAGGTCGCAAACGATTTCAGATGGAAAAATCCCAGAGCCACAAATGACGCTGCCAGCAACGACAGGTAAATTTTATTGCCCCTCTTCCAAGTCACCTTGAATCTGAAATTACAATTGGATTATGTCTGTACAGTTACAGGGAGACCTATCTTAACTAATATATGGAGTCCCGTAGTGTAGTTATTAGCACATTCACCTCACAAGTGATAGGACCCGGGTTCAATTCTTTACTCCACACGCCTCCTGGTTATCTAGCAGTAAGTAGGAACCCAGTTGTTAGTCGATTGGCAGATCACTTTCCGGGATAATAATCCTTAAAAAAAATGGTCACTCAATCCCCAGGTGTTTGTGGGACACTGCTGTGTGCAATTGGCTGCTGGATTTCGCCCACAAAATATAGTCAATCCATTTTACAATATGTTTTGCAGTGCTTTAAACGTCTCAACAACGTGATAAGGCACTATATCAAACACAAGGATTATTATTAAGATATTTGTGGAATGAGGTTTGAGTGATGCCAGTATATAGCATATCAGAGATATCCTTCAAGGATCTTTGCACAACCGATATGAATAACGATGGTATGTTTAATATAGGTATGCTAAATTACATATATTTAACTTTAATGTTTGTTTAATTACAGTCAATTCACTTTACAGTATATTCTGTGAAGCGCTTTGAGACGTCTAGAAGACGTGAAAAGAGCTATATCAAAATGCAAGGATTATTATTTTATATTTATTTATGTTTAGCTCACTTGGGAACTGGCCCAAGTGTGAGATCCAACTGGAAACTGCTTTTATTCCTGTACTGTTCTCCAGCTGCAACTGGTTCATCCGTTAACCCATCATTCGATTGGACACTGACAGCAATTTGCATTTATACAGCGTTATTCCCATAGGATAACGTCTCAGAGTGCTTTACAAAGACTGGGTCAGATGTCAAGCAAGGGAGAGCGGCAAGTGGAAAGTTACAAAACAAGCGCTGAATAAAAGGTAGTTTTCAAGGCAGGTTATAAAGACCAATCGAGAGGCGGTGAGATGGAATCTGAAGGTTCAGCCACCGATTGAGGCACAGAGATGATTGGAGTTATGCAGGAAGTTGAGTTGGCTGAGTGAAGGAGCGCAGAGGAATGAGAGGTAGGGAAGTGGTAGGATGTGAAGGGATTTATTTATATTGATCCACTGGGAGATGATTTTTTTTTCACGTATTAGATCACGTGTGAAACAAGAATTTATTTCACTTACTACCAGCGTAGAGGAATGCTGTAGTTTCTGCACATAATTTCTTTTGCAACTGGTCATTTAAGCAACAACTTGCATTGATGTCGCACTCTTCATGTGGGTAGCATCTCGGAATTGCTTGTAATTTAAATTTTACTATTTTGTATTGAAAAAGTGGTAATGTAATATTTTGAATGTTTCATCTAAAGCAGATTCAGACAATCAAGCTGCTGAGTTACCCTCTGCAGTGGGTGTTGAAGATCTTAACATCATTCAGGTTACAATTCCAGGTAAGTTGCAGTTTTATAGTACATCTGTACATTCGTCTGTGGGTCTTGCATACAATATAAATTTTCTTGCATAGATTATAAATCGAATAAAGGGGCATAACCTTAAAATTAGAACTAAGCCATTTGGGAGTGAAATCAGGAGGCAGTTTTTCACCCAAAAGGTAGTGGAAATCAGGAAGTCTTCCCCCCAAAACTGTGGATGGTGGATCCATTCAAATTTCAAGACTGAGGTAAATAAATTTTTGTTAGATCAGGGTATCAAGGATATGGGACAAGGACGGGTAATTGGATTTGAGTTACAGATCAGCCATGATCTTATAGAGTGGCTGAATGGGCTCCTTCTGTTCCTATAAACTCTTGATCAAGACTTGAGCAGATGTACGACTAAGACAATTATACGATTTATACAGATCAGACTTATGTGAGTTTTAATGTATTCTTCAGGCTGCAGAGGTTCAGCTTCAGTTGAAGAATGAAAAAGTGACACCAGTATTAATAAATATCCCAATTCAACTTGCAATCGTGAAGTTTATACCTGATTCTTCTTCTTTCAGAAGGTGAAGGTGAAAAGTTGTCCAAAGTGGAGAAAGCCAGACAGCTGAGAGAACAAGTAAATGACCTGTTCAGCAAGAAATTTGGTAAAGTTTCCATACAATTGTTTAAAGCAGTGTGAGGGGGCTTTTTAACCTTTTTTATAAAAAAAATCAATCTTGTTAAATTGGATCAGAGCCATTTTGTTGCATCCGTATAACCGATTGAAACCCACATTTAAATGCGCTTTACTTTGTAGGCGAAGCCATTGGAATGAACTTTCCCAGTGAAGGTTCCTTACAGGAAGATCACCACCAACCCTGGCTGTGTTATAGTGGACGGCATGCCTCAGGGAGTTCCGTTCAAAGCACCCAGTTATCTTGAAATAAGTGCCATGAAAAAGATACTGGAATCTCCAAACTTTATCAAATTTACAGTCATACGGTAAGTTGTCAATGTTTATGTTAACGGTAATATAGTTACATGTGCTTTAATTGAATCGTATTTAGAAATCCCAAACCGTTTGCGGCCCAAATATAAGAATATCGATCGGTTAATAAATACCATTTAAATGGTTTATTGGATTAATTGTTCCCGTGGACGTTCATATTAAAACCAATGGAACCGAGTCCAGTGAATGAATAGTTCTACAGATCACTTGCTGTAGTTTACGTAACTAGGGATGACACTTCTAGGACTTTTGTCCTGTGTGAGCATGTCACAGTTCTCCACGTGGCTTTAGTGTTGTTTGTTGGCTTGGTGTTGGCAGAAGGAAGCCTTGATTCCGAAAAGACTTGGAACTTAGTGAGAAAATTAAACTTCTCTAAAGTGCAGAAGCACAGAAGGGAAGTCAGGTATTGTTGGCAGCTGACTTCAAGATTTCCCAGGCTCACGTGTCTCGAATCCTGAGGAACAAAGACACCATCATGCAAGAATTGGAGATTAATTGTAATTCGAATCGCAAACAAAAACGCGAAGGCAAAGAAGGCAAAATGTGGATAAAGCATCTCTTGAGTGGTTTAAGGAGAAACGTGCGCTTCATGTTCCGCTGAATGGGCAGTTTTTGCAGCAAAAGGCCGAGGATATTGCCAGGCAGCTTGGGCTCCCAACACTGCAATGCATGGTTGGCTCGAGCGATGGAAAAGTCGCCATCAAATTTGTTTCAACTAGTCCAGGTGAAGTAACTGGTGCAGACCGTGCACTAGCACAGACTGGGGTGAACTAGATGGCATCCACTTGATAGAGCAAAGCATGGAATAGCGTTGAGGCCAGTCAGGATGCAAATTGCTTCAAAAAAGAAGCAAAATGACAGTGCTGTATTGGTTGTTGAATTTCCTGAAGTTATAATGGCCGACCAACCGTCATCATCGTGTGTGTGAAGGTTTGAGCCCCCTCAGCCAGGTAGGATAACTGAGGAAGTCTTAGAAAGCTTTGTGAACCCTGACAACAATCTGCTGACCCACGCAGAGCTGACTGATGCTGAGGTTTGCTGATCGCTACACACGACAAATATGTCCAGCCCCGAGATGATGCACAAGATGCCGATGGTGAAGACATCCTTCCTGCTTTGACATCGGCACAAGCGCTGCTTTGAATTAAGATGTGATAACAGTGATTTTGTTGCAGTTTATAGGGTCGATCAAATAATTACAACTGCTATAATCCAGGGTCAGGTTCAGAAGAAAATGAGACTTTCCTGTGTAGTTTAACATATTATCTTGGCTTTATTTAAATTTGTAAATTTAATAATTAAATAAATACTGTCAAGTGATTTTGTGAGAGCAAGATCTTTATTACCGAATATCACTGAACTCGACTAAATAGAAATTACTACGGCATTTAAATTCAGAAACAAATTAACAGAGATAGCATTGAAATGAACACAGGTCTGTTTTAATCAAGAGTCCAGTTTATAATGCAAAACTATCAGTCGGTTAAAAATGAATAGTCCTTTTTTTTGGATAATTTGCTGTAATTGAGTATTCAGTTAACCAAATTTCGTTGTACCATATTTGAATTCCATTGACGACGGCAGATTACTGTTGGTACACTGACAGTATCTGGAGATTTGAGATTGGATGTTAAAGAAGATTAATATAAACAAACCCATTTTGTATGTGTTTATTTGCACTTCTTTTTGTCTTTCTTTCCACAGACCTTTTCCAGGACTCCTGATCAATAATCGTAAGTGGAAAACCTGTATGTTTTTAACCTGGAATGAGGTTTCAGTGTGTATGTTATAAGTGGATAATATTGTACAGAGTTCAGTTGCAATTCTGAACTGTGCAATGTTTCAGCTTCACGCTGTGGCACTGAGGATTTTGATGCATCCCAGTGGATAACTGGGTTAATAGAAAATAACAAATCTATTTATTCAAAAATAATTTCCATATAGGGCCGAGCAGATCACTATATTTGGATCACTTTCATTTGGTACTTGCTGATGTACAGCTTAATTTACAATTCACATACTTTTGTACCTATATACTTCTGTACTTGTATATACTGTTGCAAACATTTATAAATGTAAACCTCAGGAATGTACCACAGAGATACTTACAGGTTGACATTCTCCTACGTGAAAGGCAGTAATTGCAAGTTGTTGTTGTAAAGGCTGTCATTTAATTGCTTCTCATTTTCTCCCTGTAGAGGTAACTGAACCGAGTGGACCGGCTTCATCAGTGACACCAGGGGGCTCGGTGATGTCAGCTGCACCAGCAGTTGGAGGAGGTGTGTGCCATTCAGCAAACTGCTTTCCTCCAAAAAATAATAATCCTTGCGTTTGCAAATAGCGCCTTATCATGTCTCCAGACGCCTGGAAGCACATCAATGTTGTTGTGTGATTGGACCAGAGTCCTGGGCTTTCCAGAATCTGCTGCGGAGGCCTTGGCGTCTGAGCTGAGTTATTACTACAACAACAACAAGATTACATTTTGTATAGCGCCTTTCACGGCGGGAGGACGTCCCAAGTTACAGACTGTAGCTCAGGCCAACAACCTGGCCCCGCCCATCGTTTTGTCCACAGCCACTTGTCTGGTCACTTCCCGGCCCTTAAGATATTGGGCCAAATGATCCCATGTTTGTAAAGTGGCCGATGATGGGTGAGGAGGGCCTCGAGCCTCCATCTCTGCTTTTTATTGGCCAGTTTTGTCCCATCCAACCCTACTGAATCAGGACCTGGTATTATTAAGATGCAATGAGGCTCTGGGACCTCAGTCACTCCCTTTATGTCAGGTGCAAACCACAGCCCTCAACCAGACAGTGTAAAGGGCTCCCGCCAGCTGTCACCCCTGCCACCAGTTCACTCTGCTACAAGGCCCACTTCTCAGGTTGGGTTCCTTCAGTCTGATCAGAATTAAGTTTGATCCTCAGTGTTGTTATGAATCTGACTGAGGGAAATGTCTGGTCTATGAGGTCAGTGCTGGTGGGAATCTCCAGCGTGAGAAAGATACACTTTAGCAACCACAACACTACACTCCCTTCAAACCTTTCCTGTTTCTCACTGAATTTGTTTGGGTTCTGTTACCAGATACATCTCAGACAAGACAACTGCCGAAAATAAAAGAACCAACAGAAGCGTGGTCATAGGAACTCCTTCTGACAGTGTTGTGGGTAAGTTTAATTTCAGTGCATTTTCTGCAACTCGCTCCTTCCTCTCTGCAAGCTGAAATTTCTGATGTGCTATTTCTCTCTTGCCTCCTGTGTAAAATCACATGGTCTTCTACAATATGGTTTAAGAAATAGTTCAAACGGAATAGACCCGTAAATGAATCTAATGTTTAGCCATTAAACTAATCTTCCGTTTAAATAAATATTGTAGAATTCAATAAACTTTCATTAATTGAATAATAATCAAGTTGAAAAATTTACAAAGCTTTTTTCGGGGTTATTTTTTAACATATCTAAAATATAAAGCACTTAAGCACTTCACCAGCAGCATCATGTTTTGCCTAAAACATTGTACGTAATGACACCGGCATGGTTTAGTAATGTGAGGATTTGTTCCCTCATCCTCAGGGAATGCAATTAATTTAGCATCTTATTTATATTTGCAGAACCTGATGCCAGTCAGCATGGAAACTCCCAACCTCCAGAACCAACCAGTCAGTGTGAGCTTCAGAACGTTTAAGGCATCAGCTGTATATTGTTATAACTGTACAAGCTAGGAGACAATGTTTGCTTTCAACCAGACTTTTTTGTACCATTAGAAAAAAGCTACTTTTTTTTAAAAATCAACTCAAGTTTAATGGATTATGAAATGTACCAAATTGTATCTCACATTGGTTGAGGGATTGTGTTCTGTACATCTTAATTGTCAACCAAAAAACCTTTATTAAAGCTGAGAAGAAAAAATCCACCTTTGTACTGATTTGTAATCTGAGAACCATCTGTGAAATACCTGACGACTTGGGTCATCTGTTAATCACTTTGAACCTACAAGTTGAATGCTTCAATATTTGAATGTGTTGTACCTACTTATATATAGTGTTTTACCATAACCTCAAACATTGAAAACTAGAGAAAAACCAACTAACAGCCTTTGCTACCTCTTCCTCCTCCCGACTTTCACGTGTTGTAGCCTGGACGCAGCTGGGTGGAGATTGCCATGGCTTCTGTCCGTGAGCGGGTCCTGTTCAGCACTATTGTTGTGATAGATACAAACAGCTGTGGTGTGTCAAATGCATAGTTGAAGTTTTGTGAACAGTAGAGTAATGGAAACGTAAAAGGCAATAAAAAAACCTGTCTGGGCCTCTCTCTCTGCTCTTACTTTGCTCCTGGACGGTGTGAAAGAGCAGGTTTACCTGTCTTTTCTCTTTGAAATACTGTATACAACATAGTGCACTTTCAACCACTGCATACTGAAACTCTGGAACACTCGTCCTCTGTCCCTCTGCCTTGCCCCTGTGTCACATAACCACCTTAATACCCTGCAATTAAATATACTACATTACACTGCACGGTGATGCAGGCTGACTATTACAGCCAAATCATAATAAGATCCACTATCACTTTGTGCAGCTTCACTCCAGCCCAGAGTCACTGAGCATACGTCACTAGGAATGGTACTATAAACACACAAAAAGGAAAGAAAATCACTTTGAATATCTAATTTAGAAGCTCAAACATTAATTAATGGGACATTGATTTTGCAACTTTTTGTAGAACCTAATTACTACACGTCAGAGATGTAGCAAGTGGTTCTTCCCTCGTAACTTAAGTCTCTAAGATGAATGCTAAATAATTTAGCGCTGCGTTTTAGTGCTGTGCCAGAAACTGCTATGTAACAATAACTAACCAAACATTTGTACACTCACCTTAAAAAAGTCTGATTTTTAATTCAGAAACACAGCTTGTATTTAATCATCTCAGTACACAGTGCTAGAAGTGGTAAGTAAAGAATACACATGAAATACAACAAGTCTGCATCAGGTCTATCTACAACCAAGCAATCATCCTACCAAGCAAGTGTTCAAGCTAATTAATCGTAGCTTCTCATTCAATTCCTTCCTGTCTGTCTTTAATTGCAACCTGGAAAAGAGGGAAAATGTTTCACTGCTCACCGATTTTACGCTCAAAATGTTTTTTTCAAATCAAACGCGATTTAGATAACATTCAGACTAAAGGCACTGCTGTGCTAACAGATTATGAGACTGTTAGAATAAATCAGGATCAAACAGTATCTTTTCATCAATCCCTGACTGTTTGTGGGGACGCTGCTGTGCCCGATTGGCTGCTTTTCGCCCACAAAATATACAATCAATTCACTTTACAGTATATTCTGTGAAGCGGTTTGAGATCTCGCAGACATGAAAAGATGCTATAACAAATGCAAAGATTATTATTATTATACTACTGTTTCTTAGGACGAATTCAAATCAGCCCTGACAAGAAACAAAAGATCCTGAGTATTTCCTGAGGCTCGTGTTTCTTTAGAGGTATCTCAGATCAGCAGTGAGGCATCTTGTTCAGAGTGCATCAAATGACAGCTTTATCGTAATCATTCCACATGGCAACCAATGCAAATCGTTCAAAGCTCAGTTTACAATTAATTACTGCAGCAGTGGTTCCAGCTGTTACCAAGTGATGAATGGTTCAATAAAAAAGAATGATTTAAAATTCTCCTTCGCAGGTGATATGTTTAATTCTCATCCACAACAAAAAAGGCCCTTTCAGACCTCAGAAATTACCTGTTTACATTACTGGGGAGAGCCACCAGAGACCTGCTCTTTGAACACTGGTTGCGAGGCAGCGAAACAACACTGGATACCACCACGATTTAAAGCCAGCGTTCGCAGGTCAAGAGTTTGCAAAACCTACTCTGATGGCAAAGCTCTCTGCTCCCAAGAATGTCTGTCAATACTGACCTCAGACAAGCACCAGAGTGACAATCCATGGTTGCATTTGTCCACAATTACTACCTTCCCTGATATCTACTTGGGAGGATCATTCGCTCTCCGGGTTTAGGGACAATTTAAATTTCCATCAAAACTCGTTATCAGATTTTGGCTATAAAAAAACTCAGATTTGGAAGTGGAGAGGACTTACCCGGAATCGTTCCTCCAACAGTGAGAGTTCACTGATCAGATCAGTGATGGCGTTCGTGAAGGCTTCCTGTGGGCTGTAATCGGGAGTGGTCTGGACGCGGATCACCACTTTGTGCTCCAGAGGATGCGGCACTTTGTAACCCGCAAACAACACTTGAGGGTCTTTCAGCAACTGCCTGGAAAGCAAGACAGGTCACTCACACATGTGCCGTCCTGTAATCAACAGCCAATTGCATTTACACAGCGCCTTTCACATCCGGAGGATGTCCTGAGGTACTGGACTGTCGACGACTGGGGGTTGCATTTGGGAGTGGTGGCCAAGGGCAGTGGGAAGATAGTCAATGAACAAGGTCTTAAGATGGACATTGAAGGAGGAGAGGGAGTGGCTAATGGCAAAGGGACTCTGGGATTCAGTTCCAGAGAGTGGGGACAAACACCGAAGGCCCGACCACTGAGGGTGGGGCAAACAGGGCGGGGGTTATGAAGCAGGCCAGTGCCTGCCGAGCAATGGGAACGGGCGGGTTAGTATTGCTTTAGGAAGAGTGGAACAAAACTGGAGGGATTTAAAAGTGAGGATGAGGATTTTGAACTCGATCCTCTGGGGGATGAGGAGCCCACGAGGGGTGGAATAGGCTCAAGGAACCTGGTGCGGGAAAGGACACGAGCTGCAGTTTTGAATGGTCCGCAGTTTGTGGAGGGAAGAGTTGGGAAGTCCTGGCGAGCGAGAGAGTCAGCACAGTCAATCCTGGACATTACAAAAGCGTGGAATAATCAGCGCCTCGACAGCCTGAGGGGAGAGGAAGTGGCAGAGGCCGGCAATATTGCGGAGGTGGGGCAATCCGGGGATTATATTAAAAGGCAAAGTCTTTTGAGAAACAAGGGTCACTTACGATCTGATGGTGTTCCCGAGCGTGTGATCCTCCTTGTTGATTGTGAACAAACAGGCATTTGGCACCTTCGTGTCCTTGGTTATCGTTATTCTAAAGAGAATTAATAATGGTTAACGCACGTCCGAGGCCAAAGGTGGTTACAAAAGCTGAGGTGAGCCCCGGGGAGAGCTCCCCAAAGCCAACAAACACTCTTCGTTGTCTTTTCCTCTGATACCTTCTCGGTGTTTTTCCCATTCTGTGCGCCATTGGCTGCCGCGTTTCGCCCACAATATACACAGACAGTCACTACACTTTGCAGTATATTCTGTGAAGCGCTTTAAGAGACGTCTCGAAGGCGTGAGCCAACTGCACACATGGGGGCCCCACAAACAGCCGCGGATTGAAGTGACCAAATTATTATTATTATTATTATTTGCAATACAATATTTGTGATAACAGTAACAGTCACATCAGGACATCGCAAAGCGCTGCAGTGTTCAATGGGCACCGAGCGGGAGGGGGGGGAGGGGGGGGGGGGCTCCATCCAACTAAACTACCTGTGTCTCCATCCCTTCCCCAAGGCCAGGCCCCCCCATCCCAGGGGTCTCTGCCCCCCACCCCAGGGGTCTCTGCCCCCCCCCAGGGGGTCTCTGCCCCCCCCCACCCCAGGGGTCTCTGCCCCCCCCACCCCAGGGGTCTCTGCCCCCCACCCCAGGGGGTCTCTGCCCCCCCACCCCAGGGGGTCTCTGCCCCCCCCCACCCCAGGGGGTCTCTGCCCCCCACCCCAGGGGTCTCTGCCCCCCCCCCACCCCAGGGGGTCTCTGCCCCCCCCCACCCCAGGGGGTCTCTGCCCCCCCCCACCCCAGGGGGTCTCTGCCCCCCCACCCCAGGGGGTCTCTGCCCCCCACCCCAGGGGGTCTCTGCCCCCCCCCCACCCCAGGGGTCTCTGCCCCCCACCCCCCCGGGGGTCTCTGCCCCCCCCACCCCAGGGGGTCTCTGCCCCCCCACCCCCCGGGGTCTCTGCCCCCCCCCACCCCAGGGGTCTCTGCCCCCCCCCACCCCCGGGGCCGGGTACAGGGTCTGGCAGGGGCCGGGGATTTGGGGCCTGGCCTCGGTCTGCAGCGGTGGCGGTGCTGAGCCTGAGCCTGACCCGGGCCCCGCGCCGCCTCCCCGCTAACCCCAGGCCCAGAGCCTCGGCCTCACTTACTTTTTCTCCCCTTCAAACAGCAGAAAAGACTCGAAAGCGGGAGGTGCGTTCATGGTCCCGCCAGAGCCCGACCCCACGTGACACACACCGCCCCGCCCCCGAGCAGCCGCCCCACGTGACACACACCGCCCCGCCCCCCCGAGCAGCCGCCCCACGTGACACACACCGCCCCGCCCCCCCGAGCAGCCGCCCCACGTGACACACACCGCCCCGCCCCCCCGAGCAGCCGCCCCACGTGACACACACCCACCCGCCCCCCGAGCAGCCGCCCCACGTGACACACACCGCCCCGCCCCCCGAGCAGCCGCCCCACGTGATCCACAGAGTCCCCGCCCCTCGAGCAGGGCACCACGTGACCCACACCAGGCCCCGCCCCTCAATAATGTAACACAACAACAATAATAATCCTTGCATTTGATGTGGCAAAAACACACAGTCACTACACTCGACAGTATATTCTGCGAAGCACTTTGGAGGCACGTCAACGACGTGATAAGGCGCTGTATCAAATGCAGGGATTATTATATTGTATTATGATTAGATTATGATTATTATAGTTCCCGTCACATCGTTGAGGCGTCTCAAAGCGCTTCACAGGATACACTGTATTGTGGAGAGCGGATTGTGGGGTTTGTGAGCCAATGGCAGGTTTGTTGCCAATGGCCAGATTAAGGGCTTGAGTTGCCTCATGTTGACTGATTCCCAGGTGATGTGCCTGGCCTTGGATTGTGGGAATCCTGCAGTGTAGAGACTTGTAGGTGAGAGTGAAGATCCGGACGTCAATCTGCTGGGAGACAGCGGAGCCTGGCACTGATGAGGGGTGAATATGCAAACTGCCGAGGAGGAATAGGCATTAGGCAAAGCGAGCTTCATAAAAATCAGACTAAATAACTGCACTTTATTACCGTTTTGAACAATAAGCAGAATATAAAAATGAAATTGTACATGCATCCATTCAACAACTATAGTAATGACACTAATGTATCTACAATCCCGTCCATATACATACTGATTACATTGCTTTTTAAGCAATAAAGTGAATTAATATGACTTCAAGCTGCTGTCCGATCAGTAACAACGGTGAAGAGATTAGAAAGTCATAGACAATCCTTTAGGCTATATGGATATAATAATCATTTCATTTGATATAGCGCCTTATCACGTCTTCGAGACAGCGTTTCACAGAATATATTGTAAAGTGAATTGGCTGTATTTTGTGGGCGAAGGTACTGAAGGTACAGACACTGGAGGTACAATCTGGTTCGCATGTAATGTGAGGCAAATACATCTACAAGTGAGGAGCACAAATTAATTACACAAGCTCATTTGGTTACTGAATCACCTCTGGCAGGTGGGTTAGTAACCAGAGGACACAGATTTAAGCTAATTGGCAAAAGAACCAGCGGAGATGCTGATTTTGTTTTTAACCCAGAGATTTGTGGAACGCACTGTCTAAAAGGGCAATGGAAGCAGATTTGATAATACTTTTCAAAAGAGAATTGGATAGGTACTTGAACAAGAAAAACGTGCAGGGCTATGGGGGAAGAGAGGGGGAGTGGGACTAATTAGCAGCTCTTTCAATGAGCCAACACAGGCCCATAGAAACAGGAGTAGGCCATTCAGCCCCTCGAGCCTGTTCTGCCATTCTATAAGATCATGGCTGATCTGTACCTCAAGTCCAATTACCCGCCCTTGCCCCGTATACCTTAATACCCCGTCCTAACAAATATCTATCCACCTCAGTCTTGAAGATGTGAATGGATCCAGCCATAATCCACAGCCCTTTTGGTGGGGGGGGGGTGTGGGGGAAGAGAAATCCAGATTTCCTTTGGATGAAAAACTGCCTCCTGATTTCACTCCTAAAATGAAATTAAAATGGCACAGGCACGAAGGGCCGAATGGCCGCCTTCTGTGCTGTAAGATTCTATGATCGACACGGTTGGGGAATGACGACTTGTGCCAAAACCTGGAACAAAGGAACACAACGACGCCACAGAGGACAGCACATTGTCGCTCGAGGATCCTTCACTTGTTTTTCAAATGTTCGATGGGAACACTGGCCGTCAGGGAGAAGGCGAGTCACGAGGCCACGGTTATGCGAGCAGCTCCAGCGAGAAGTTCTTATCCTTGAATTTCTCCCACTTCTCGAATAACCGATGAGCTTGTTCCAAGTCGTGGATCACAGGGAACAGCCTGTTCACACTGTCATCCTCCTTCTCCTCCTCCTCCACACCTGCAACCAGAAAATAGGCTCATTCAACAAAGCTTTCACTGGGGCAAGGCTCAGGAATGACAACAATAATAATCTTGCATTTGATATAGTGTTCACTGTATGGCTGTTTGTACGCAATTGGCTGCCATGTTTCGCCCACAAAATACCCAGTCAATTCACTTTACAGTGTAAGCCCGTAAAGCGCTTTGAGACGGCTCGAAGACATGATAAAGCACTATATCAAACGCAAGGATTATTATTATATATTACTGTATTATAATGTGTGCTGTTGCGACACAATGTCGGGTGCTGGAGCTGTTTAACGCACTGGGTTGCAGTGATTCCCGGTGTGTGTGTGCCTTTACCTTTGTGTGCACTCTCTGGGCCAGGATCATTGCTCTCTCCTTTGTATTCCATATATTTTCCACTAAAACAGGAGGAAAGAACGAAACCAACCATTAAACAATTCAACATCTTGTACCTTTTGTGCATTTAAAAAAAAAGAACAATAAGGTCACTCAATCCATGACTGTTTGTTTGTGTTTGTCTGACACTGCTGTGCGCAATTGGCTGCCGCGTTTCGCTCACAAAACTACGCTTTACAGCACACTGTATCCTGTGAAGCTCTTTGAGACATCTGGAAGACCTGATAAGGTGTTATAACAACTGCAAGGATTAGTAATATTATTATCTAAACAGTAGATTTTTTAAAAAATCGTCCTGCAACCATTTTACTATTGAGTCAGGAGCAATCATAATAAGCAGAGGATATATCTCTGTGCATCAAATACAAGGATAATTATTATTATCAACATCTGCATTGCTGGCCGAATGATCTCCACTCCGTTTGTCTCTTTCACTGCATTACTCACCGTAACAAGCCCTGGGCTGCGAGCAGTTGTCTGTAGATCAAATGGGATTCCAAATCCGGATTCAGAGGGTCATTCCACTCCTGCAGCGTTACACCAAAGTGGGTTTTGTCACATCCAGGAGCTGCGGGAACAGGCAAAACCAGCATCATCATTATATACATTAGAACATACAGCACAGAAACAGGTCATTCAGCCCAACTGGTCTGTGCCGATGTTTATGCTCCACATGAGCCTCCTCCTGCCCTTCCTCAACTGAACCTTCTATTCCTTTCTCCCTCATGTACCTCTCCAGCTTCCCCTTAAATACATCTATGCTATTTGCCTCAACAACTCCTTGTGGTAGCAGGTTCCACATTCCCACTACTCTCTGTGTGAACAAATTTCTTCTAACTTCCCTATTTGATCTACTTGTGACTATTTTATACTGATGGCCCCTGGTTTTGGTCTCCCCCATAAATGGAAACATCTTCCCTATGTCGACCCTATCAAAAACTATAATAATAATAATTCTTGCATTTGATATAGCGCCTTATCATGTCTTCAGGATGCCTATGTACAATAACAATCCTTGCCTTTTATCAACTTGGAATGATAGAAATAATGCTTTTTGAAGTGAGTTCTGTGCATTGATCAATATCCTGCTATAATCGTTGCATTAACTTCAATGCCTGACCATTGCCTGCAAGTCTACATCTGTGTGTACGTGAACGCAATGCGATATACAGTGCAGCAAATTGTATACACAGCGTGTGCGCGTGCGTCATGTGGCCCTAGTTTATGTAAGTCAAGTGCAAGGATTATAGAATATATCACTTGTGTTGGCTCATGAACCGCAATAGGAACCAAGTCTCTGCATTCTGGAACAGACATCCGTAACCGTCTGCGCTGTGACAGACTCCACAAAGAGCGATGGAAGGGCGAGCAACTCCGAAGCTATTTTTACGTGGGCTTTATTCACTGGATTGACATGAATTCACCTCAAATCTCCGGGGCAGTGAGCCGCAGTTAGTACCTGCTTTCTCCTTTTGGTGGCAGCAGCTCCACTTCTCCCCTTTGAACACGCTGGGGTGATAGGAATTCATCATCTGCTCATTGCTCACACAATACTTTCTCACTGACGACAGCCACTGATTCAGTTCGTTCACGTTCTAGGAATGAAATAAGTTTCAGCCGAACAGTCAAAGGTGCTGGTAGCAATCAGGAAACACAGTGCAGCCCGGGATAATAATAACAATAATAATAATAATAATAATTATCCTTGCATTTCATATAAGACCTTATCACGTCATTGAGACGTCTCAAAGTGCTTCACAGAATATATATATGTATAGATAATTGATTCTATATTTTGTATATTCAAAAAAAAATGTAGTCACTCAATCCACGACTGTCAATTCACTCTACAGTGTATTCTGTGAAGCGCTTTGAGACGCCTCAAAAAAGTGAGTTCAAATGCTAGGATTATTATTATTATTATAGGATGACATAGGTTTGGAATTCCAATGTGGCAGGGATCAATATGTTTTTCTTTACCCAGAGAGTAATTAACAACCAGAACAGGCCATTTAAAGATTATAATCATGTCCTATCCAATTGCAATATTATCTACCAGCTGTGATAGGCAAGTGGAGTCTCACATATAAATGACATCTGTTATGGGCAATGTGCAGTTTCCTATACCTTGCACTGCAAATACATGATCTCAAACTCTTCTGTGTCGTTGGTGGAAATGATCTGCATGACATAGGGGCTGCCAAAGCATTTCTCATCCACTTTCTCCACCGCTCTGATCTTCTCCAGTGGGATAGACGCTCCTTTCTGTGAGAAAAAAGGGCAGTTTAGTGACAGTTACACAGCGAAGACACAACGCTGTGTGAGCTACTGTGATTTGGGGAAGGGGTGGTGGGGGGTGGGGGGGCGGGAGACTTAAATTGAGATTGTTTTAGAGAGAGTGAGGCCTGGTATATCAGAGTGATAGTGAGGACTGATAGATTAGACTCTTACAGTGAATGTGTTAGAGAGAGCGAGACTGAGGTCTGTGATACGGACAAAATTCAGATACACACCTTTGCATTTGGCATCTTGGAATGGTAGAGGGCTTCAGGGGTTAGACAGAAGTGATGCTTTTTGAAGTGAGAGGAGGTGAGTATTCCTCTCTCTTTCGATGTGTGCATCAATAAATATCCTTCTTTAATCGTTGAAGTGGTCTGCAGGGAGACACGGTTCTGGCATTCCAGGACTGAAAGAGAAAACAGGTCGATGACAAAACAAAAGAGGGTGTACGAGATAAGCAGAAGTGGCTTCAGCCGAGGCCTGAATGGGATCAAAATCTGAATGTCAAGACGTGAGAAGAACATAAGAAATGCTTAATCGAAAAAGAGCCCGAGGTCCGTCTAGTTCGCTTTCCACCTTCCTGGCGGTCGCAATCACATCTCCCGAACTATCTATGTACCACATCCATCATACGGTCAATTCGCTTTACAGTCTATTCTGTGAAGTGCTTTGAGACGTCGAGAAGACATGAAAAGCGCTATATCAAGTGCAAGGATTATTATTATTATGTGATATATAATGTTACTTCCTAAAAGAAAACTGTAAAGGTGCTATATAAACTGCTTTGAAACTGGCTGCAAAATATACAGTCACTACACTTTACAGTGTATCCTGTGCAGAGCTTTGAGATGCCTCAAAGACGTGATAAGGCGCTGTATCAAAGGCAAGGATTATTGTTATGAGGATCACCTTCATTGTCCTCAATATCAATGAGCTTGACGATGAAGTCTTTGAAGACTGAGACGCCTTGGATGATGTGGGGCTGGAGGGGAGCCATCCAGGTCTCCTTCCCCCCACCAGCTTGGGCCTCCATGTTCCCGATCCTCTGGATTACCTACAAACAGATGGTCAGTAGAACGTCACCCAAATGCCGTCTGTGTTACACGAGGGAAGGTTCCTCGGGGCCCAAACGCTATTTTAACTCTGTCTCTGGGATGTGCATGATTCCGACGGTTTGCTAGCATTTGTTCTGGAGGGTTTTTGTTAACTTAAGTGTGTTCTTAAGTCTGTTTCTTAAGCGCTCTGGGACGTTACCCTGGGAGAGGGGGCGCTGTATAAATGCAAGTTGCTGTTGGCTCTCCAAAGCCATCATCCGGGTCGAATGGATAGCACCACTTTGGGGCCCTACCACTGCAACAGTCTGGTGCGGTGGGGAGTGGGGAGGGAGGGGGGAGGGGATGGTGGAGGCACTGGGGCGGGGGGGAGGAGGGGGGAAGAGGCCAAACCCACAGTAAAATCACTGTCTCTCGTTATCAACATTGCAGGTTGTGATCATTTAGCTGTGGCTTCTCGAGGCCCAGGGGAGGGGAGGTTACCTTGGCGAGGAGCAGCAGAGTCCTGCTGGTGCGAGCGTCAGCGTGTTTGTCTCGCAGATAGAAGAGTTTGGGAGACATGATGGCGGGCGAGAAGAAGCGCAGGCACAGAAAGCTGGTCACAGCCACGTACTTGATGTTCTACACAGGAAACAGAAGGAGGTGATCACACGTTACCGGACAATATGCTTCAGACCGGGACACTGGACTCATTTAAGAAACTGTTTGATGCAGTAGTAATAATAATAATCCTTGCGTTTGACACAGCGTCTTATCACGCCTTCGAGACGTCTCAAAGCGCTTCACAGAATATACTGTAAAGCGAATCGACTGGGTATTTTGTGGGTGAAACACGGCAGCCAATTGTGCACAGCAGCGAGTGGTTTTGTATAGAACTGAGTCAATCTCTGTTCACTCACTGTTGTGCCTCGACCAGAACAAGTTAATCCAGGCCCAACTCATGAACCTGCCAGTGACTGAATGTGAACACATTTAACCTGGAACAAAGGCTCACAGCTGACGGCATAAAGGATCAGGGACAATTTTTGCTGGATTCAGAAACGTTGAGCGGGTGGTGGAATTCATTCCAATTTTGTTCTAATGGTGCGGCATTTCTAGATCATTCAGCCACTATGCCCCGAAACTTTGGAACACTCTTCCTCCATCCCTCTGCCTTGCCCCTTCCTTCCACATCTTCAAGGGCCGGCCGATGATTTTCCTCTTCGACCAGTGCCTACGGGCACCTCCCCCCCTCTCGGTGTTGTGCTCCACTACTGTCAAGCACTCCGAGAACCTACCCTGCTTGAGGGGTGCTGTGTAAATGCCAGTTGTTGTTGTAGAGAGGGAGAGAAATCACTGACCTTGTACTGGTCCTGAGGGAAACGCTCCTCCACACGCTTAAAGAGTTTCCTGAAGGTGATCCTGATGATGCCTGGACATTGCTCCACTGACTTGACGATGGCCTCAATCAGTTCTACCAGGTAGGACTGCACCCACTGCGTGCTCTGCTGGATCACCTCGGCTTCTGTTTGATATCGATGGAGCCCTGAGCACCTGAGAGAGAGAGGCAAACACACAGCTCTTCAAAATGTATAGGTGTGCTTTATCTGAAGTGCATTCCATTCAAGGTGGACAGACGACATGAGCTTCTGCTCCCAGTTTCGACCACCGCTTCAGGCAGCGAGACCCACACTCTCACTATCCTCCGCGTGAAGTAGTTCCCCTCTAAATCCACTTTTAGCTCCTCCCGGTCACTATCTTATATCTGTGTCACGGACTCCTTGGCCATCAGAAACAGCCTATTTACTTTACCTTTATCAAACCCTTTTATAACTTAAAACACTTCTATTAGTCGCCCGTCTGCTCCCCCCCCCTCCCCACCTCCACCCCTTTAAACAATAACAACAACTTGCATTTATATAGTGCCCCTCACGCAGTGTGCTTGACAGTGGGTTGGGGAGTAAGCAGGCAGGGAGGTGCCAGGGCATGAAGAGATTTGAAAACGGGTGTGAGGATCTTGAAATCGATCTTAAACGTCTCTTTTCTAGCAAAAAATGCCTAACCTATCCCAACAACAACAACAACCTATCCAGTGTAAATCCCTGTGGCCAAGGATTTACACACAGCTCAAGCTCTCGGGCCGGTTGAGAAGCAGCATCTCATTACCCCGCTTCCCTGAATTCCACTTTGTTTGGGTCCAGCTCCACATATTTCTTCTCTTCAAACACCCGGTTTATGGTTGGTCCCAGAATACTGTGTAAGTACTGCATCCCGGTCACCTAGAGCAGGCACACCAAACACAGAGAGACTGCTTCAGGGAACGGGCAACGACAGGAGAACCAGCAGATTATCACACCCCCCCCCCACTGTCCGAGGATTTCCATCCATTATTGGGAACCAACAACCCAATGGAGATGCCACTCATGTGTCTTGCTTGTAGCTGGTTGGTGTGTTTGCTCAGTGTAATCTTCCCACTAACCGGCAGCAACTCTTGCCGATTCCAATCCCTTGCAGCATGGAATGTGGACAGGTGTATATATCGTGAAAGTATTGCGTGTCCACCTTGTGGAGTGAGTGCAGACTGGCTCACGTTACCTTTATCAAACCCTTTTATAACTTAAAACACTTCCATTAATCGTCCATCTGCTCCCCCCCCCTCCCCCACCTCCCTCCCCCGGTGTCTTACCTTCAAAAAACATTCCATGGATTTGGAGGCCAAGGAATTATTACGAAATATTGTGTTTGGTTCACCTGAAAACATACAGAGTGCAGAAGCAGTGTCAGAGCCGGTGGAAAACGGTTGCTCTGTGTTGAAATCGCCATCAAGATAAAGTTAGTCATTTGTTTCACGTTCGTTTACAAGATCACAGCCAGAATTGTGCTGTGCCCATTATGAGGTTGTGCGGGACATTGCTGTATGCAAACTGGCTGGCACCTTCGCCTACAAACTACACAGTCACTACACATCGCAGCAAGTTCTGTGAAGCGCTTCGATACGTTTTCTTGACAGGAAAGACACTCTACCAAACGCAAGGATTATCAACGACGCGATAAAGAGCTACATCAAGTGCAAGGATTAGTATTATTCATGCAGCCTGTGAGAGTGTATAAAGCACAAAGTTTCTAACCTCATGTGATTCACATGATTGTTTGCCAACAGCCCGAGTCCAGGAATGAACATACACAAAACTGGCGATCAGATAACCAGCGTTATATTGTACCTCTCTCTCTCTCTCTCTCTCTCAGACAGCTCCTCTATTTATCTGCTGGCTTTCTCAACTGAAACGTGGTAATGGATTAATTTTCTTACTTGTTCTGTCCAGTTCCAATTTAATCACAGCGTCTAAGAATTTGTTGGCCTGCCCTCGCCCCAGGAACAGCTTCACCATGTTGGTTGCCACCTCTTGCCTGTTTTCAGCTGTCATGGCCTCATCAATGAGCGTCAGCAAGTGTCCACTTTCACCCTAGAGTTAAAGAGGAGACAGTGTTTACCTTCCACCGGCTGCACAACGAGGGCAGTGTTTAACCTTCTTTGGAGGAGCCAACACAGACACTTTGATACAATAGCCGAATGGCCTCCTACTGTGTGGTAGACTTCTCTGATTGTTTGACAATGTCAAAACCAACAACAACTTGCCTTTATACAGCGCCCCTCACACAGGGTAGAGTCCCAGAGCACTGGAATATCAATTGGGAGGCTGGGGAGGGAGAGAGGGAGGGAGGGCGAGGAGGGGTTGTTAGTGGGAGACAGAATGCTGTAACTCACGTTGCTGGCATCATTGACTGAGTGAAGGAGCAGCTCAACGAGAGGTTGGTAGTATCTGGAAGGAAGAACACTCTCATCTCGGAGTCTCAGCTGCAGCCTCAGTGAGCCCAGGTTCCCCCTGCAACACAGGACGTCATTCAGAAGCGCTTTGAGACGTCTCAACAACGTGATTAAGGCGCCATATCAAATGCCAGGATTACTGTAGTGATTATAGTGATTATTAAGGGAGGAGACAAGAAGAAATTCAAGACTTAATTTGAATTAAGCTGGTTGGAGTGTCGAATAGAAATTAAAGTTGCGCATTTATGTTCCTTTTCTTTTGCGAGCCAACTGCACAGATGGTGTATGTGTGTGTGTGTGTGTGTGTGCGTGTGTGTGTGTGCGTGGCTTTATTTTCCAGCCTGCTTTGTAATGTGATTTAGCTGCCTTGCTGCTGTAACTGAAGAGAGGAGGGGTGACTCATCACTTAACATGTTGGACTACAGACGCTTCTCCTTAATGCGTATCATCCGTAGCCCACGTAACAGCGGGTGCTGTATCAGAGATAGAGAGGTAGAGAGATTGAGCTCAAGGTCCCCTCCAAAGACTTTTTCGGTCAGTGACGGTGTCCTGCCTCGGTTTCATTTGGGCAAAATAAAACAAAGCCTTCAATGTATCCTTGAAACAGAGACATGGAATACACTGCAGCTATAATCTGTTAGCCAGAAACTAGGGCAGACTTTTTTTTTTAACGTCTTTGAGATGTCGCAAAGCGCTTCACAGAATGGACTGCAAAGTGAATTGACCCTATATTTTGGGGGCGAAACACGGCAGCAGCAGCAGCAGCTTCCCACAGACAGTCGTGGATTGAAGTGACCAAATAAATGTTTTGAAAGGTTTATTACTCCCGGAAAAGTGATCCGCCAATCGACGAACAACCAGGTTCCTACTTACTGTTAGGGGAACAGGCGTGTGCGTGGAGTAAGGAAATTTTTGCCGAACATTTCGTCCTACCGGGAATCGAACCCAGGTCCTCTCGCTTGAGAGGCGAGCGCACTGACCACTGAGCTACAGAACTCCGCCTAAAGCGTTAACACGGCCAAGGAGCACGAGTGTGGGTGTCCAGTGTTGATGCTGATTAAGTCTCCCTTATTGTCAGCCGGAGTCTGTACCTATTCCTGTCCGTCTCATTCAAAACAAATCAGCCGTCAGCTCTGTTCCTCTCACTGGCTGTCGACATTCTGGCCTTGTATGCTTCGTAATTGACTGTGACAAGTTTGCGATGGACTGACCCTGAAAACGATGGGGTTCAGCTGGCGTGTGAAGCGGTTTATGGATTATTTTTGCAGTGTGTCTCCAATGCAAATCCAGCAGTGATGTCCATGGATATGTTTAGATGGGAGTCCTGGAGCTCAGTGGTTAGAGCACTCGCCTCGCAAGCGAGAGGATCCGGGTTCGATTCCCAGGCAGACAGGGCGAAACGTTGGGCGAGTTTCCTTACTCCACGCGCCTCGGTTTCTCCAGCAGTAAGTAGGACCCTGGTTGTTAGTCGATTGGCGGATCACTTTTCCAGGGGTAATAATATGTGATAAGGAGTGATACCAAATGCCGGGATTATTATTAATAATATTATATTATATTATAATATTAATACTATTATTATTATTAACACCTGCTGCATTACTGCAGCAAAGAGCTTTTTATAGAGAGGTTAAAAGTCGCAAAGAATTTGGAGGAGGTTAGTGTGAGGGACTCAAATAAAGGAGATGAAAATATGAAAGAAGTGACTTACTCTGTCTTGCTCCTTTGTGCCTTGTCAGGTCGGAGGAGGAACCAGCCTTCTTTCTGCTGTATGGCCAGCAGCTTGTTAATGTTGAACGCCACCTTGTAGAGCAGAGACAGGAGAGTCTCCTCAGGCAGTGTCCAGCTCTTATCTTCTCAATATCTGCCTCGTATGTCTAACCCCCTAACCCCCACCGACAGCAAACTCATGTCACACACCAACATGCTGAAAACTTCAGTTACAGTCCCATTCGCACAGCTGCTCCGATGTCAGCAATAGCCTCGCTAGCGAGAGCACCCGGGTTCGATTCCCGGCCGGGTAGGACGAAACCTTAGGGTAAAGTTTCCTTACTCCACACACACACACACGCACACACATACACCTCTGTTTACCCAGCAGTAGGAACCCGGTTGTTAGTCGATTGGCGGATCGCTTTTCCGTGGTTTGACAAGAATGACACCAGAGATGAGGGACTACAGTTATGTGGAGAGACTGGAGAGGCTGGGATTATTCTCCTTAGAGTAGTGGACATTGAGGGGAGATTTAATAGAGGTGTTCAACATTATGAGGGGTTTTGATTAAGTAGAGAGGAAGAAACTGTTTCCACTGGGTAGGTGGGTCAGTAACACATAGATTCAAGATAATTGGCAAAAGAACCAGAGGGGAAACCAGACGAGGAGACCTTTTTTTTAATGTATACACAGAGATTTGTTACGGTCTGGAATACGCAGCCTGAAAGAGCAGCGTAAACGGACTCAATAACAACTTTCAAGAGGGAATGGGACAGCGACTCGAAAAGGAAAAATTTGCAAGGATATGGGGAAAGAGCGGGGGAGTGGGCCTGATTGGGTAGGTCTTGCTCTCACGGGCGGGCGGGTCGGTAACCAGAGGACACAGCGGGTAATTTACCTTTCCCAAAAAATCATTTTTGCCAACCATATCCCAGTCCCACACCTCGATGTACAGTGTGTTCTCTGACGTTGTGTTGCCCAGGTCAAACTCAAACACCTCGTTCCAGCGTGGGTAGCAAGACTTTTTCACCACCTGCATCGAAAGAACTAATCGGGACGAGTTTCCAAACAACAACAACAGCGATAATAGTAATAAAAAAATAATAATAATAATGCGGTCACACAATCCACAACCGTTTGTGGGGACACTGCTGTGCGCAATTGGCTGCCGTGTTCCGCCCACAACATACACAGTCAATTCGCTTTCCAGTATATTGCGTGAAGCGCTTTGAGACGTCTCGAAGACGTGGTAAGGCGCTGTGTCAAATGCCAGGAATATTATTATTAATGGCGGGTTTTTATCATGCTAATGAAGGGGTGGGATTTTAAGATTTCATGAAACGCCACTTTGTGTTGGTTTCGATTCGCTGGGAAGGTGTCGGCTGTTCGGAGGATTCAAAAATACTGGGAAAGATTCATCCTGAATCATCTCCTGATTCAAACTGAGGTCCGGTGAGGCATTTTTTGACACAGACGGTTGCAAAAATGTGGAATCTTCTGGCCCAGAAATCTATAGAGACCGAATCAATAATCAATCAGGGTGTTTAAAAGAGAGACAGACTTGGGTACTTGGGTAGCAGAGATATTAAAAGATAAGGCCAAAGGGCAGGGCACTGAGATTAACATATCTGCCATGAACAAATATGGTGGAACAGGCTCAACGGGTTGAATGGCATCTTATTTCTGTTTGCCTACATTTCCATGATATAAAATTACTTCCCAACCATCACCTGAAGGGAGTAAGTCCCAACTGCAACAGTTCTTGGTTGTTAGTCGATTTGGTGGATTGCTTTTCCGGGGGTAAAAGTGATTGCCACCGTCAAGCTCTGGGACACTATCCCGCGTGAAGAGCACAATATAAATGGAAATTGTTGTTGTTGTTGTTCTACTGCAGCACAAGTGGCTGGACTCACCACACTCTCCTCGGTCTTGCCGTTGTAACGAACTTTCACAAAGGGGTCTGAGGCTCCATTCAGGTCTTTTCGAGCCAGGTCTCTACAGCAGAAAGTCAAATAGCAGTGAATTTCTCTGATGATGAGGAGGAGGAGGAGGAGGAGGAGGAAGAGGAGAAGAATTTTGGACAAGGCACAGAATAAAACCCCGGACGGCTCTCTGAGGATCCTCAGCTCTAAAGGATTAATTATTGGGTCGTTTCCAGAAGAGAAACATTAAACAGAACAAGATGCAGTTCCCCCCCCCTCACCCCAGACACCAAGGCAGTGAATAAGGGGGTTTGATCAGCAGTATTCAGGGGGCAAGTGTGTGCTCTGTACAGTCACAGCGAGAGATCATACCCTAAAGTACTAAACCTCCCCTTCTTAAAATAATGAACCTTCTGCATGTCTCCTCCCTCTCCTTCCTACAATGCGATGACATAGAAACAGTAATAGTTTCCATGGGATGCCTCCTAATGACTTGCTTTTGGAGCCCAATTTTCACGTGCGACTGATAATAACTCCGATCTGATCCCTGACCAGCCCCAAGCTGTGGTCAGGTCCATTTTGTTCCCTCAAGGGATGAGGTGGTTTCACTCTGTGCACTTGGTATACAGCTCTCCCCTCACTGCTTGCCAGAAAAGCACAGTTTGGCCAATAAATATCTTTTCTATCAGGGAAATATGCCTTTCCAAAACACTGGCACGCAGACAAGTTGTTGATGCCAGGAAAATTACATTCAGACTTTGGAGCTTAGGAGGGTGGGTGGGGGTTGGGGCTGAGTGGAGAGGAGGGGGAGGTGGGGGGCAGGGGGTAAAAGATGGTCGAAGACACGGTCAAAGGGGAAGATCTTAAAGGAGGCGAGAGAATGGAGTTCCAGAGTGGGGGCAGATAGGCTGACTGCTCAACCACCAATAGTGGGGTGGGCAGGGCAGGAAACATAAAAGATGGGCAATGCCTGCCAAGCGGAGGGAGAGGGCGAGTTGGTCAAGACAGTGGAGCGATTAAAGAGACACGACGAAGATATTAAACTCAGGGTGGATGCGGAGGCAGTGGAGCCGGGCAGGGATCAGTCTGAGAGAGGACCTGAGCTGGAGATGGTCTGTGAGAGGAAGAGTTGGGAAGTCCAGCAAACAGAGAGTTGGTATAGTCCAGCCTGGATGAGAGTATGGATATGGGTCTTGGCGGCTCGAGGGGAGAAGTAGTGGTGGAGACAGACAACTCTTAATTAAAATCTACTATAAGTCAACATATATAAGTCAACTATAAGGCTGAAACATGCCATATTACAATAATATTGGCGTAACTCTGTAATAAACTATAACTCAATAGTGTGACAGGGCAGAGACAACAGAGGCTCACTTTAAAGCCAGCGATTAAGAGGCATGTGGAATGTTGACAGCTCATTTCGAGGCATAATAAGGTAATTAACCCGAGCCAGAAGGATCATCCTGGAGAGGGAAAGTGAGACGCGCATAAACTCAGACAGAGAGAGACAGAGGATAAAAGGACTTGTGGAGTTCTGTTTGTTTAAACTAAGTATGGTATTTTGTTTCGTGATGGACTTAACCTTGTTTTGGTCAGTTTGAATAAAACGTTAACAATCCAATTGCACAATTTGGCACAAATCTAATCAAACAGTCTAATCAAACCAGATCTGGCTGGACTGCGTCAAGATCTGCCACTCTGCCCTCCCCTCAGCTAAATCATCCTTGTACTCCAAGATTATCATGGAGGCCAAGGACAGTCCCAGGCTCCTCTTTTCCACCACAACCACAGCTCCTCTGTCTGACCTCCCATGTTTCCCCCATCCTCTCCCCCTTACTCCAAATGTTAGCAAGGAACCAGGTTGTTAGTTGATTCATGGATCGCTTTTCCGGGGGTAATAATCCCTTCAATAAATAAATAAATAAATAATTATTTGGTCACTCAATCCATGACTGTTTGTGGGGACGCTGCTGTGTGCAATTGGCTGCCGTGTTTCATCCACAAATTCACTTTACAGTATTGTGTGAAGCGCTTTGAGACGTCTCGAAGACGTGATAAGGCGCTGTATCAAACGCAAGGATTATTATTAAATACCATTTATGCCCTTGGAAGTACAGTAATGTAACAGTTACTCCGCACACGGTTGCAGTTGTCTCTAAGTTTGACTCAGAGGCACTGGGTGGAATGAGAGGAGTGACTTCACCGTGGTGAAGGGTGAGTGGGCAGAGGGCTGTTCAGATCAATCTCTATTTCATTCTTTCACAGCAAAAAGCAATTTACGGGAGAATTAGATTGCCAGCCAACAGATGTCTCTTGTATACCTTCATCAGCCGGCCTGGGAATGATAGGGCCAAACAAAACACGGGGGGAACAAACAGCTTTACTAACTCCTTAAAAAGGCAGCATTTCTCTTCATTCAGCCCAGTGGCAATTTCCAGGTTTGGGGCTCTACGTATCTAATGCTTTTAATAATGATCGCTGCGTTTGATATAGCGCCTTATCACGTCTCAATGCGCTTCACAGAATATACTGTGAAGTGTAGTGACTGTATATTTTGTGGGCAAAACGCAGGAGCCAAATGCGCACAGCAGCGTCCCCACAAACGGTCGTGGATTGTGTGACCATTTTCTTTTGGGAGCGTTTATCCCCCCAGAAAGCGATCCGCCAATAACCGGGTTCCTCCTCACTGCTAGATAACCAGAGACGTGTGGAGTAAGGAAACTCGGCTCGGGTTTCGCCCTGCTGGGAATCAAACCCAGTTCCTCTTGCTTGGAGGGCGAATGCTCTAATCACTGAGCTATAGGACTCCACACACGATGTGGTTCCTTTAACTATTCTCTTTATACGTTTCCTTTATACCCAGAACTGAAACTAAAATTTCCTTTTTTTCCCCCCCCTCCCCGCCTACAGAACAGCTCCACTTTGCACTAATTCCTAGTGTTTTCGGTTGAATTCTCATTGAGATGTTCCCTGTGTAATTTCATAATTTTCCTGTCACGCAGCGAGCATTCAGTCGCTTGCACTTACAGCCTCCTCTAAGTGGGCAAAGCAATCACAAGCTCCATTAAACGGCTGTGGCACTCACTGCGAAAATGACAGGCTGTTTTCGAGGCAATTGTTCCTCTTGAATTTTTTTTTGCTTTGAGAAACAAAGTGATCGAGATGGTCCTTTGATACTTTTTTTTCCTGACACCCTCTCTGGGTCCTCTCTTCCAAATCATCCACCCGTCAGTCGATAGCGCTCTTAGTCAGAAGGTTGAGAATTCTGGCTTCGCTCTGAGCTGGGACTTTGAGTTCACAATCAAACCTGACGCTCCTGTGCACTAGTGGGGGGAGAGCTTCGGTGTGGGAGGTGTGTCCCTTGAATGAGACTTTCAAGGGACACACCTCCCACACACCTCCCGAGACTCTCACTGGTTAGACTCCAGCAATTACCCCAATGCACACTCTGGGCTTCCCCCCAAGCCTTGGCTCTCGCCAACCCACACCCAATGTTTTCCTGAATTAGGTAAGCGGGGGACGTCCCTCCAGGGAGAGAGAGAGGGAGAGAGAGAGAGAGAGAGAGACGGACGCACATTTTCATTCCAACAATCTATCTCTGGGATTTCCATGTGTAGGTGGGATGCATTGAAATCTCAGCTTTGGTTTGGAGACTCTTAAAACACAGTGATGGGTTTCCGAGTGTGTCAGACGCCCGGCTGACACCCCCCACCCTGCCAGCCACCCCCCAAGAAAAATTTCAAGTGGAGGTTAAAGATCCCATTGGCGCAGATCGAAAAGAGCTGCGAATTTCTTCCTGTATCTGAGCCGACAATCCTCCCGATACATTGGTTATTCACTTCGTGGCTGTGCGTGGGATCTTGCTGTGTGTAAATTGCTCGCTGTGTTTGACTATATCTATACTCGAAAGCAATTCCACACAGGACCTCGATTTGGCATTTCATTTGAAGCACAGCACGTCCAACATACAGCAGCCCCCTCCCCCCCAGCAACACTGGAACACCAGCCTCGCCTGACAGCTTAAAGTCTTCCGCTTTCATAGCTACAGTGAGGTTACTTCGCTGTTTCACCACACCCTTCCACTCTCTGCCCCCTCCCCTCCCCCCCCCCCCCCCCCCCCCCCCCACTCCCCATACTCTTAGGAGTGCAGAGTCAGCAATAAAATAATTAATAAAGTAAAAAGTTACCACTTTACAGTATATTCTGTGAAGCGCTTTGAGACGTCGCAATGACATGATAAGGAGCTATATCAAATGCAAAGCTTATTATTATTATTATCATCATTATTGCTGTTATTATTATCACCTTAACTTCAATCCCAACGTGCTCTGTGTTTATCTCTCAAAAGCGAAACCTATTGAACCCTCGGCTTTGCCTCCAGTAACTAGTTATTTTATCGGCTTGTAGTCTGTGTTCTTGTGATTTCAGCAACATCGCGCTCCTATGTCCCTGACCCTTTCCCCCTCTTCACACCCACACACCAACGCCCTTCCCTAACTCCCGCAAACAAACTGAGAAGCTGACTTATTGCTGTTTCCCATCATTGGCTGAGATGACTGTCAAAATAGATGCATTGGAGGAGTAATCCCAGTGAGGACAGTCAGGAAGTGAGTAGGGACGTGACATTTACGTACTGGGTGTGCTCAGTGCTTCTGTTTTGGTAAACAGAGGATAACGGTTTAATCAGAGTCTGGTTATAAATCCCACGGAAAATGTGTTTGTTTCGGGAAGCAACAAGATTAATCCAGCTCTGAGCAAAGCCAGGTTTATGACAGACAAAGCTCTTCTCTATCCTTCATTTCCTGATTTTTAAAATGTTTTTTTTTGCTAAGACAGTTGCTATCCCTCTTAGGATAAAACATGGGTACTTTACTAGCGTGGTATTAAACATTCAGGTCCACTGAGCTCCACAGCAAACCACCTTATATCCTTTTCAGCCCTGTGACTGTCCTAATGCAAGTTTAGATTGTTTGTGGTGTTTTTATATTCAAAGAGGCAGCACAAGAGGCTGATTACTCCCCAGCTCTTCTCTGTCCGTCGATTATTCCGCCTATTTGTTTTTATTTTGGTCAGAGAGGACGTCCACCTGATAAGGACCTGGTTTTAACGTCTCAACTGGGACATTGCCATCAGCAAATTGGCTGCCGTGTTTGCAAGCGAAACACACAATCCACTACACTCCACAGAAACATCCTGCGTGGCTCTTTTCTGAGACGTCTCGATGACGTGAGAAGGTGCTTTTGAACCAAATTCAAAGATTGTTGTATTCCGTTTTGAACTTTAAAGCAAGATGGAACTGCTGGCTGAGACCAGATGCAATTCCAGTTCTATGGTAACTAAATACTAAATGTGACTCCTTTGATCTGACTCATATTGTGACTCATTCGTTCTATGATGTTGTGATCGGCAGTTTCTGAAAGTCAACTTCTGCTCTCGGCAAAACCATCCACAGCTATGAGTGTAATTACGGCTCAATCTGTGTTTTATTGAATTTGCTCAGCAAATTTCTTTCCCTTATTACAGTGAACATGTGTCGGCCTCTCTCAGTCTCTCACACTCACTCTCAGGTTCAAAACCCCACATTGGGACTTTAAAGAGCCTCACTGTTGAGCAATACCCCAGTGCAGTGCTGACAAAAGGCCATCGCCCTGAAACCTTACCCCACTTTCCTCTCTCCATAGACACTGCCTGACTACAGGCATCTCTGCCCCCACCCTTTGAAACTCCATCCCACAGTCCCTTTGCCTGACCCCACCCCCCCACCTCCTTCAAGGTCTGTCGCAAGACACTCCTCTTCGGCTGCGCCTTCGTCCACCCTCCGAACCCCCCCCCCCACGCTCCCTGCCCTCCACCCCTCCTGATCCCTACCCCCAGCTCGGGTCTAAATCCCTGACTGCCCAGCGCCTTGGGACGTCCTCCCAACATGAAAGACACCGTCAGTTGTTGTACAGGAAATGCCATTGCATGTTCTAACTACACAATAATTCAACTGTCCGGCCAGCTGCTGCTCTCTCACCTTGCTTCAAACACATGGCATCGCAGTTTTCGGGTGGAGGCTTCACCACAGATCTCTATCTGCAGATGGATCTCCCCTTGAACTTCCTCATCTGGGTCAATCTCACTCAGGCACAACCAACTGTCTACACCTGCACCAGACAGAGAGGTTCACAATCAAACAACAACCACAACAACACACATTTTCTCCATTCAATACATCTCGATGTGTGCCATAAACTGAAAACAGACTAACAATCCAACACGGACTTACCTAGACTCGTGCAAATGTTTGGGAGTAGGGAGGCTTCTTAACAGCCCCGCAGGCCACAGGTTGCCAACCACTGGTATAAATGCAAATAGTTGTTTACATTACCAATCTTTGTCTCAACCATCGGTTAGTTAGCTCAACGTATTGGCAGACAGAAGCCTGTGTCTCAGGTGCTTCATAAATGTACTGGGATCATTAACAAAATGACAGCACTTCGCATTTACACTGTGCTTTTCGTTTGAAAATAAATGTTTCAAAGCAATTTATGAAATTGAATTGATTACCAATGAAATGAATGTTATAAAAGTTGAACGTGGAAACTACATCAGTGCCAGAGACATTCTGTAAACCAGACGAGCATCTGATCCATTTGAATTTGGGAATGAGAATGGATGAGGGTGGGAAGACGAGCCAGGAAACCAGGAGAAAGTCGGGATAATAGCGATGTTAGGTACCGTCCCTTACGTCTACACGAAAAACAAGGAAGACAGAAGCTAAAATAGCATAATCAGTGAATCGGTCGATGAGCTATAAATAACAAACCTGATATGATCGTGAATGATGTTACTCAGGTAAATGCTGTGGTTTAATCTCACAGTGAGTAAAATTAACATTGAGAAAGAAGAAAAAAAGAAAAAAATACAGGATTGAAAAGGGAGTTTGTCCCCGTGTCCTGGCCAACAAACCCCGTGGGCACGCACTCTGTTTGTGGGACACCGCTGTGTGCATACTGACTGCCGTGTTTCACCCACAAAACATACAGCCACTCCACTCCATGCAATACCCCGTGAAGAGCTTTGAGACGTCTCGACGCTGTGTTATGGCACTGTATCAAATACAAGGATTATTATTGTAGTTATAAGGTGGATTTGCTGTGGATCCTGTCGGCTGCTTTCCTAACACAATAAATAGCCGGACATCGAATCACCAATGTCACTTACTGTGCGTTCTGAATGGCCTGAGATGCAAAATGCTTGACAATGTTTGACCAGCGATGGAGTCCCTTTATAAGGTTGGCTGCGATATTTTTGACCCCTCCTCCCCAACCACCAATGTTATAACAGGTTCCTACTGCAATAACAGCAACTTGTGCGTGTACAGAGCCTTTCATGTTGGGAGGACGTCCCAAGGCGCTGGACAGTCAGGGATCTGGACCCGAGCTGGGGGCTGGGATCAGGATCAGGAGGGGGTGGAGGGCAGGGAGGGTGGGGGTGGGAGGGTGACCAAAGGTGCGATCGAATAAGAGAAACAAGCTTTGTGCCGCAGGCAAAAAAAAAAAAAAAATTCCCACGTGATGATCCGTGCTGATCACTCACAGACTGCAATCTTAGATTCAGTGTTTCTTCTCATACTCAGGAAGTTAAGATCCGCAGAAAAAAAAATCTGGGAACAGTTTCAGGACAAATGCCAGAGATTATCCAAATATCCGTCCACTATTGTTTTTTTTCTGCGCTGTTTATATAAGAATGTCAAACTTGTCCTGTATCTTTAGGAATTTTGGCTCAACTTCTGCTCCCAACTAAAGTCTCTTGTGTTGCTCACACTGAGCTCAGAGGGAAATGTTGTTTTTAATCACACTCCCTTCAGTCTTGTTTACATTCATTTCTCAGTGCTCCCCTCTGCTTTTACCTTATATGTGCGCGGCTCAAGAGCTACCTCCTCTCACCGCTATTTCCACCGCTATCTTTTACTGGATCACAATTCTTAAGAGCATAAGAATTTTCTGGCAAAAGATCAAGGTCCATGTAGTTCACCTTCCACCATTCTGGCAGAAGCTTTATATTGTGTCCCCAAACTGTACCTTGTCTACCCAGATATTATTTTCGAGCAGGAATCTATCTCATTTGTTCTTGAAACAACCACCGCTTTCTGTTTCCGCGGTCTGTTTCCCGAATGAGCCTGTTCCCCAAGTTCACTGCTCGCTCACTGGAGTAGTGTTTCCGCAGATTTGTTCATCCGATGTCTCGAGGAGCGGCAGGTCACTAGGGAGAGAGGGCTGGAATTCTGCTCCGTGTTCTGTGTCGCTGTCAGACACTAATGGGATTTCCTTGTTGGAATCATTGCCTGGCCGAAGGCGCTATGTGTCACCCTGATCTGGAATTTCAGCCCACGTAAGCTTTCCACCAAGAAAATACTAGTGACCAGGTGGCTATGCAGTGAGACTAATAATAGTAATAATCCTTGCATTCCACATAGCGCCTTACCACATCGTCAAGACGTCTTAAAGCACTTCACAGAATATACTGGAAAGTGAATTGATTGACTGGATTCTGTGGGCGAAATGTGGCAGCCAATTGCGCACAGCAATTATAAAATATATATATATAGATATAGAGAGATTGTTTGCCTATCAAACAAATTGCACTTCATTTCCAGATATTATATTTTGTAAAGCGCTTTGAGACATGTATTGTTAAACTGCTCTGGTCTCTCCCTCGGCTGTCGCTGTGCTGTTAACGTGAGTTCTTTCTCTCTCTCTCTCGCTCTCTCTCTCTCTCTCTCTGTGTGAGACACTCACTGAGTGTTGTGGGCCTCAAACCCATAAAACCTGTCCCTCCCAATGGAATTGGAGTTATTCCGAGTTTTCTGAGACAGTCTTTGACGTCAGAAGCGCTGCACAAAAACACATCTGTCTGGAAAGCCTTACAAATCCAAATTGTTGCTTGATGGTCATACTCTTTACTGGCTGACAAATGGGAGCATTTATGGCGTGGGTGGGATGGTGTATGTACATGGAGAGGGTTGGGAGAATATTGGAACGTGCTTACCTTGTGGGCTGGCAGTAAGGACGTCCTTAGTAATGGAAACTTTTCCGATCATATCGTCACGGCTGGAAGTAAACGATAAACGCTCCAAGTTAAGAGAGGAACAGAAGAAAGGGAGGAGGCCATTCAGCCCCTTGAGCCTGTTCCACCATTCTACAAGACCATGGCTGATCTGTATCCCTTGATACCCTGACCTAATAAACATCTGTCCACCTCAGTCTTGAAGATTTGAACAGATCGCAGCAGAACACCTTTAACTGTTCAACGACTGAATATTTCGGATCTGTGCCCATTCATCGAAATTGAGAGTAAATACCTGATGGCATCTTCATCCATCACGTAGAAGGAGATGGAGTGGAAGGTGCTGGGAAGATGGACATTGTACTCCTCACCCCAGAAAGGTGACAAGCTTTTCCAGATCGTTGCGGTTCTGTGGCNAAAAAAAGGTTGAGATGTTAACAATAATAATAATAATAATCCTTGCAGTTGATATAGCGCCTTAACATGTCTTCGGGACGTCCTCTTGAGGTGAAAGGTAAAACTGATATAAGTGTAAATCAGTATTGTATCTACAGGAAAGCATGTGTGCATTGGTGTCAACAGCAGCAACTTACACATAAGACCTTTGAGGATGAATGTCTCAAAGTATTTGGATGGGAACAAGATGGGCCGAATGGCCTCCTTCTGTGCTCTCATAGTCAGATAGCTTGGCAGCACCTCGACAACACCCACCCCTGTAGCTGCAGTTTGGTGGCAGAGGTCTCTGTTACTCTGTGGTCTGGAAGGACGAGCAGAAAGACCACAGAGCAAGGAAACAGTGCTATGAGGTCACTCAGTACAGTGTTGGTGCTGTCAGAAGGCGCCAATCAACAAATCTACGCCCCATCACACAGGTTTTTCTGGCTTTGTTTGGTCCCATGAAGAAGTGTGTAAGATGTTGCTGAGCTGCTGCAGGAAGCTGTGCACATGCACACAAGTTGTGCCTTGAGATGGTCTCGGACAGAGAGTTTCACATCCTACTCTATGTGGGAGACCGGTCTGTGCATGAAAAACACAAAGAGGAAAGACTTTGAAATGGACTGTGGTTCGATTAATACTAACAACAATCCTCGCATTTGATACAGTGCCTTATCGCATCTTCGAGACGTCTCAAAGACGCTTCGCAGAATATGCTGGGGCGGAGGGCAGGGAGGGTAGGGGGTTGGAGGGTGAGCAAAGGTGCAGTCGAAGAGGAGAATCTTGAGACGGGCCTTGAAGGAGGGGGCGAGGGGAAGGGACTGTGGGATGGAGTTCCAGAGGGACGGTGGGGGCAGAGAAAGGTTTTAAGAGATGCATTGATGATAAACAGCAAACAAAAAAAAGTCTCTCACCTGATGATGGTTTCATTATCGATCCTCACAATGCAGTACGGGTCACTCTGTCCTGTTCTGCAAACAAAAGCAAAAAGGAATTGCTAAATATTTATATCTCTTCCACTCCTCCCATCATAAAGCATTTCTTCACAGACAAGGGTTGTGAGAAATTGGAACTTAGCCGGTCGTAGATCAAGAATAGATTGGAATAATAATAATAATAATCCTTGCATTTAATATCACGCCTTATCGCGTCGCTGAGATGTCGCAAAGCGCTTCACAGACTATACTGTAAAGTGGAGTGACTGTGTATTTTGCGGGCGAAACGCAGCAGCCAATGGCGCACAGCAGTCAGAGGACAATCTGTTCGGCTTTCACAGAGAAAGAGCTTGGACTTGGAGCAAGAAACTAATGGCGATGAAGTGAGGAACAACTATACAGTTAATTTTTGTGTGTTAAACGGACAATGTTGGCGATGTGGTTTGCTTACATTCCAAGGAGCTCTGGCTAAACCAGCTAGTCACGTCCCTGCACAAACTTTCTCTTCGACCGTGCCTTCAGCTTCCCTCTCGACTCTCTTCCCCCTCCTCGCTCCCTCCCTTCCCTCCCCTCACCCTGACCATTTCCCCCCAATGCTCGGGTCATGACCCAACTGTGCAGCGCCTTGGGACGTCCTCCTGACGTGAAAGGCGCTTTATAAATGGAATCTTGTTGTTGTTGTTCCCAATATATCAAATGTGACGGTGCTATTTTAAGGAGAAATGCAAACGATATACAGTCACTTTAGAAGCGCGCAGTGATTACCTTCAGGAATGACAACGATCCTTGCATCGCATAAGAGCAAAACGTCTCCAGGCACTTCACAAGCCATTTCTGTCAAGTGTAGTGACTGTGTATTTGTAAGGAAACATAGCAAACACCACCACCACAATGTCCCACCAGCAGCCAGGAAGCGAATGAGTGTTTTATCTGCAGCAATTTTTGATCAGGACAACCATCACGAAAGGTCTCTTAGTAAAAATGTTACATGGGATCTTTAAAGTCCACTCGAACGGGCAGTCGGGACCTCAGTTTAATATTTCATCCAAAAGGCATTACTCCTCCAACAATGCAGTGATCCCCAACACCAAGACATCTCCAAGCGCTTCACAGGATATACTGTAAAGTGGAGTGACTGTGTGTTTTGTGAGACATAATTCCTATGAAATCCACACAGACTCGCATTTATGGCACATCTTACTGAG